>NC_048598.1:173884030-174103685 GCF_003668045.3 Cricetulus griseus | reverse complement strand
CTCTGTGGCTCTGTGATGTCACCTGAAGTGACTCAATGTGGCTCCCTGATGTAAACTGAAGTGTCTTTATGTGGCTCTGTGTTGTCACATGAATGGTCTCTCTGTGGCTCTGTGATGTTACAAGAAGGGTCTCATTGTGGCTCTGTGATGTCAACTGAATGATCTCTCTGTGGCTCTGTGGTGTCACGTAAAGGGTCTCTCTGTGTCTCTGTGATGTCAGTGAAGAGTCTATCTGTGGATCTGTGATGTCACCTGAGTGGTATCTCTGTGGCTCTGTGATGTCACCTGAAGTGTCTCATTGTGGCTCCCTGATCTAAACTGAAGTGTCTTTATGTGGCTCTGTGTTGTCACCTGAATGGTCTCTCTGTGGTTCTGTGATGTTACATGAAGTGTCTCATTGTGGCTCTGTGATGTAAACTGAATGGTCTCTTTGTTTCTATGTGATGTCAACTGAAGGGTCTAACTGTGCCTCTGTGATATCACCTGAAGTGTCTCTGTGGTTCTGTGATGTACCTAAGTTTCGGACTGTGGCTCTGTGATGTCACTGAAGGGTCTCTCCTTGGATTTGTGATGTCCTCAGAAGGGCCTCTCTGTGTTTCTGTGATGTCACATGAAGAATCTCATTGTGGATCTGTGATGTCCCCTGAGTGTCTCACGGTGGCTCTGTGATGTCACCTGAATGGTCTCTCTGGGGCTCTGTGATGTCACCTGAAGGGTCTCATTGTGGCTCAATAATGTCAACTGAAAGTTCTCTCTGTGGATTTGTGATGTCTTCTGAAGGGTCTCATTGTGGTTCTCTGATGTCACATGAAGGATCTCTCTGTGTCTCTGTGATGTCACATGAAGGGACTTTCTGTGGCTCTGTGATGCCACCTGAAGGGTCTCACTGTGGTTCTGTGATGTCACCTAAAGGGTATCACAGTGTTGCTGTGATGTCACCTATTGGGTCTATCTGTGGCTCTGTGATGTCAACTAAAGAGTCTCTTTGTGTGTCTGTGATTTCAACTGAAGTGTCTATCAGTGGCTCTGTGATGTCACCTGATGAGTCTCTCTGAGGCTCTGTGATGTCACCTGAAGGGTCTCATTGTAGCTCTGTGATGTCAACTGAAGTGTCTATCTGTGGGTCTCTGATGTCACCTAAGTGTCTATCTGTGTCTCTGTGATGTCACTAGAAGGGTCTCTCTGTGGCTCTGTGATGTCACCTGAATGGTCTCTCTGTGGCTCTGTGATGTCACCGGAAGAGTCTCTTTGTGGCTCTGTGATGTCACCAAAAGGTTCCCTCTGTGTCTCTGTGATGTCAACTGAAGGGTCTGACTGTGCCTCTGTGATGTCACCTGAAGTGTCTCTATGACTTTGTGATGTCACCTAAGGGTCTGACTGTGGCTCTATGATGTCACTGAAGGGTCTCTCTGTGGATTAGTGATGTTCTCAGAAGGGACTCTCTGTGGTTCTGTGATGTCACCTGAAGAATCTCATTGTGGAGCTGTGATGTCACCTGAGTGTCTCGTTGTGGCTCTGTGATGTCAACTGAAGTGTCTTTATGTGGCTCTGTTATGTCACCTGAATGGTCTCTCTGTGGCTTTGTGATATCAAATGAAGGGTCTATCTGTGTCTCTGTGATGTCCCTGAAGGGTCACTCTGTAGATTTGTGATGTCCTCAGAAGGGCCTCTTTGTGGTTCTGTGATGTCACCTGAAGAATCTCATTGTGTATCTGTGATGTCCCCTGAGTGTCTCACGGTGGCTCTGTGATGTCAACTGAATGATCTCTCTGTGGCTCTGTGATGTCACCTAAAGGGTCTCTCTGTGTCTCTGTGATTTCAACTGAAGGGTCTATCTGTGGCTCTCTAATGTCACCTAAATGTCTTTCGGTGGCTCTGTCATGTCACATGAAGTGTCTCTCTGTTGCTCTGTGATGTCTTCTGAAGGGTCCCACTGTGGTTCTGTGATGTCACCTAAAGCGTCTCACTGTGTCGCTGTGATGTCACCTGAAGGGTCTCTCTGTGTCTCTGTGATGTCACCTGAAGGATCTCTATGTGGCTCCGTGATGTCACATGAAGGGACTCTCTGTGGGTTTGTGATGTCCTAAAAGGGCCTCTCTGTGGTACTGTGATGTCAACTGAAGGATCTCTCTGTGGCTCTGTGATGTCACCTGAATGGTCTCTCTGTGGCTCTGTGATGTCAACTGAAGTGTCTCATTGTGGCTCTGTGATGTCAACTGACTGTTCTCTCTGTGGATTTGTGATGTCGTTTGAAGGGTCATTCCATGTCTCTGTGGTGTCACCTAAAGTGTCTCTCTGTGTCTCTGTGATGTAAACTGAAGTGTCTATCTGTGGGTCTCTGATGTCACCTAAGTGTCTCTCTGTTGCTCTGTCATGTCACCTGAAGGGTCTCTCTGTGTCTCTGTGATGTCACCTGAAGGGTCTCTCTGTGGCTCTGTGATGTCACCTGAAGAGTCTCTTTGTGGATCTGAGATGTCACCAAAGTGTCTCTCTGTGTCTCTGTGATGTCAACTGAAGGGTTTAACTGTGCCTCTGTGATGTCACCTGAAGTGTCTCTGTGGCTCTGTGATGTCACCTAAGAGTCTGACTGTGGCTCTGCGATGTCACTGAAGGGTCTCTCTGTGGATTTGTTTTGTTCTCAGAAGGGCCTGTCTGTGCTTCTGTGATGTCACCTGAAGAATCTCATTGTGGATATGTGATGTCCCCTGAGTGTCTCACGGTGGCTATGTGTTGTCAATGGAATGATCTCTCCGTGGATCAGTGATGTAACCTAAAGCTTCTCTCTGTGTCTCTGTGATGTCAGCTGAAGAGTCTCTCTTGTCTCTGTATTGTCACCTGAAGTGTCTCATTGTGGCTCTGTGATGTAACCTGAAGTGTCTTTTGTGGCTCTGTGATGTCACCTAGTGTTCCCTGTGGCTCTGTGGTGTCAACTGAAGGATATTTTTGAGGCTCTGTGATGTCACCTGAAGGGTCTCATTGTGGCTCTGTGATGTCAACTGAAGTGTCTTTATTTGGCTCTGTGATGTCAACTGAATGGTCTCTCTGTGGCTCTGTGATGTCACCTGAAGTGTCTCATTGTGGCTCTGTGATGTCAACTGAAAGTTCTCTCTGAGGATTTGTGATGTCGTCTGAAGGGTCATTCCATGTCTCTGGTGTTACCTAAAGGGTCTCTCTGTGTTTCTGTGATGTCAACTGAAGTGTCTATCTGTGGGTCTCTGATGTCAACTATGTGTCTCTCTGTCGCTCTGTCATGTCACCTGAAGGGTCTCTCTGTGTCTCTATGATGTCACTTGAAGGGTCTCTCTGTGGCTCTGTGAAGTCACCGGAAGAGTCTCTTTGTGGCTCTGTGATGTCACCAAAAGGTTCCCTCTGTGTCTCTGTGATGTCAACTGAAGGGTCTCACTGTGCCTCTGTGATGTCACCTGAAGTGTCTTTGTGGCTTTGTGATGTCACCTAAGGGTCTGACTGTGGCTCTTTGATGTCACTGACGGGACTCTCTGTGGATTAGTGATGTCACCTAAGGGTATGTCGCTCTGTCATGTCACCTAAGGTGTCTCTCTGTGTCTCTGTGATGTCAACTGAAGGGTATATCTGTGCCTCCGTGATGTCACCTGAAGTGTCTCTGTGGCTCTGTGATGTCACCTGAATGGTCTCTCTGTGGCTATGTGATGTCAACTGAAGAGATTTATGTGGCTCTGTGATGTCACATGAAGGGTCTCATTGTAGCTCTGTGATGTCAACTGAAGAGATTTTATGTGGCTCTGTGATGTCACCTGAATGATCTCTCTGTGGCTTTGTGATGTCACCTGAAGGGTCTCTCTGTGGCTCTGTGATGTCACCTGAATGGTCTCTCTGTGGCTCTGTGATGTCACCTGAAGTGTCTCTTTGTGGCTCTGTGATGTCACCAAAAGGGTCCCTCTGTGTCTCTGTGATGTCAAATGAAGGGTCTGACTGTGCTTCTGTGATGTCACCTGAAGTGTCTCTGTGGCTTTGTGATGTCACCTAAGGTTCTGACTGTGGCTCTGTGATGTCACTGAAGGATCTCTCTGTGGATTTGTGATGTCCTCAGAAGTGTCTCTCTGTGGTTCTTGGATGTCACCTGTAGAATCTCATTTTGTATATGTGATATCACCTGAGTGTCTCACGGAGGCTCTGTGATGTCAACTGAATGACATCTCTGTGGCTCTGTGGTGTCACATAAAGGGTCTCTCTGTGTCTCTGTGATTTCAGCTGAAGAGTCTCTCTGTGGCTCTGTCATAACACATGAAGTGTCTCTCTGTTGCTCTGTGATGTCATCTGAAGGGTCTCATTGTGGTTCTGTGATGTCACCTAAAGGGTCTCACTGTGTCGCTGTGATGTCACCTGAAGTGTCTATCTGTGGCTCTGTGATGTCACCTAAGGGTCTCTCTGTGGCTCTGTGATGTCACCTAAATGGTCTCTCTGTGTCTCTGTTATGTCAACGGAAGGTTCTATCTGTGCCTCTGTGATGTCACCTGAAGTGTCAGTGGCTCTGTCATGTCACCTAAGTGTTCCCTGTGGCTCTGTGATGTCACCTGAAGGGACTCTCTGTGGGTTTGTGATGTCCTTAGAAGGGCCTCTCTGTGGTTCTGTGATGTCAACTGAAGGATCTCTCTGTGGCTCTGTGATGTCAACTGAATGTTCTCTCTGTGGCTCTGTGGTGTCACCTGAAGCGTCTCATTGTAGCTCTGTGATGTCAACTGAATGTTCTCTCTGTGGATTTGTGATGTTGTTTGAAGGGTCAGTCCATGTCTTTGTTTTGTCACCTAAAGTGTCTCTCTGTGTCTCTGTGATGTCAACTGAAGGGTCTATCTGTGGCTCTCTGATGTCACCTAAGTGTCTCTCTGTCGCTCTGTCATGTCACCTGAAGGTTCTCTCTGTGTCTCTCGGATGTCAACTGAAGGGTCTTACTGTGCCTCTGTGATGTCACCTGAAGTGTCTCTGTGGCTCTGTGATGTCACCTAAGGGTCTGAATGTAGCTCTGTGATGTCACCTGAATGGTCTTTCTGTGCATCTGTGATGTCAAATGAAGGGTCTTTCCAGTGGCTCTGTGATGTCACCTGAAGTGTCTTTCCTGTTGCTCTGTAATGTCACCAATAGTGTCTTTCTTGTGGTTCTGTGACCTCAGCAGAATGTCTGTCATGTGCCTTTGTGATTTCACCAAATGTGTCATTCATGGGGCTCTGTGATGAGTCCAAAATATCCTCTCCTGTGGCTCTGTGATATCACCAGAAGGGTCTCTCCTTCCTTCTGTGATGTTACTTGAAGTGTCTTTTAGTGGCCATGTGATGTCACCTGTAGGGTCTCTCTGTAGCTCTGTGATGTCACCTGAAGAGTCTCTCTGTGGCTATGTGATGTCACCTGAAGCGTCTCTCTGTGGTTCTGTGATGTTACCTGAAGCATCTCTCTGTGGCTCTGTGATGTAAAATGAAGTGTCTCTCTGTTGCTCGGTGATGTCACCTGAAATGTCTATCTTTGCCTCTGTGATGTCACCTGTAGGATCACATTTTGGCTCTGTGATGTCAAATGAAAGGTCTTTCTGTGGCTCTGTGATGTCACCTGAAGTTTCCTTCCAGTGGCTCTGTGATGTCACCAATAGTGTCTTTCCTATGGTTCTCTGATGTCAACTGAATGGTCTCTCTGTGGCTCTGTGATGTCAGCTGAAGGGTCTCTCTGTGGTTTTTTGATGTCAAAACGGAGGGTCTCGCTGTGGCTCTGTGATGTCAAGTTAAGTTACTCTGAAAGACCTCCGAAGAGGTACTTTCGTAGAGGGAGACCCACACCCAGGAATCAGTGAGGCCACGAACTGGATGCAAAAACAAGAGGCTTTATTGGAGACGCGGGTACCCGGGGCGACTTAGCTTCTGTGTGGCTAAGCGCGCCGAGCCAAGGGAAAGGGGTCCTTATATAGGGAAAAAGGTGCAAGCTAGGAGCAGGGATTCTATTGGATAATTCTAATGAGGCATTATACAGAGCTATTCCCATTGGTCAATGTATATGAGGCGCTATACAGGGTTATTCAAATGAGGCAAAGTACAGAGTTATTCAAATGAGGTGAAACATAGAGTCTTTCAAATGAGGCGAAATACAGAATCATTTCTATTGGATGGTTCAAATGAGACACAGAGCCATTCCAGATCAGCATATTCTCAAGGTCTGGTGTCTGGTACAGCAGACTCAATTCCCCCCCCTCTGCTTCCTGATAGCTGACCTTGGGGGCGGAGACCTTGGGACGGAGTGTTTCTCTTCGGGCGGGGGCTCAGGGGCAGGGCTCCAGGCCGGCTCACTTGGTGTTTGTTCTCGTGCCGACCCACCTGGTGCTCGCCCTCGTGCCGGCCCACCCGGTGCTCGTTCTCGGGCCAGCCCACCTGGTGCTCGCTCTCGTGCCGGCCCACACGGTGCTCGTTCTCGGGCCAGCCCACCTGGTGCTCGTTCTCGGGCCGGACCACCTTGTGCTTGTTCTCGGGCTGGGCATGCGGCGGTTGGCGGGGGAAGGCCGCCGGGGGTGGGGATCGGGGAAGCCGCCAACAGGAGGAAGAGGAGACAAACTTGAGAAAGAAAGGGGCTAAGGGACAGGGGTCTTTCAACTCTCTGTGCATCTGTGATGTCAACTGAAGGGTCTTTCCAGTGGCTCTTTGATGCCTCCTGAAGATTCCTTCCTGTGTCTCTGTGATGTCAACAGAAGAGTCTTAATCTGGTTCTCTGATGTCACCTGAAGAGTCTCTTAGTGGTTTTGTGATGTCTCCTGTATGGTGTCTCTGTGGCTTTGTGATGTCTCCTGAATGGTCTCTCTGGGGCCCTGTGATGTCACCTGAAGGGTTTCTCTTTGACTCTGTGTTGTAAACTGAAGAGTCTCTCTGTTGTTCTGTCATGTCACCTGAAGGGTCTCTGTGGTTCTGTGATGTCACCTGAATTGTCTCTCTGTGGCTCTGTGATGTCACATGAAGTGTCTCTCTGTGGCTCTGTGATGTCACCAACTGTGTCTTTCCTGTTGCTTTGTGATGTCTTCTGAAGGGTCTCTCTCTGATTCTATGATGTCACCTGAAATGTCTCTCTGTGGCTCTGTGATGGCACCTGGAGAGTCTCTCTGTGGCTCTGTGATATCATCTGGAGAGTCTCTCTGTGGCTCTGTGATGTCACCTTATGATTACACTGTGGCTCTGTGATGTCAACTGAAGGGTCTCTCTGTGGATCAGTGTTGTTACCTGAAATGTCTCCCTGTGGCTCTGTGATGTCACCTGAAGTGTCTCTCTGTGGCTCTGAGAAGACACTTGAAGTGTGTCTCTGTGGCTCTGTGATGTCACCTGAAGAGTCGTTCTGTGGCTCTGTGATGTCACCTTAAGCACCTCTCTGTTTCTCTGTGATGTCTCCTGAATTGTCTCTCTGTGTCTTGTGAGATCACCTGAAGGGTCTATCTGTAGATCGGTGTTGTCACCTGAAGAGTCTCTCTGTGCATCGGTGATGACACCTGAAAAGTCTCTATGTGGCTCTGTGATGTCACCTGGAGAGTCTCTCTGTAGCTCTGTGATGTCACCTGATGATTTCACTGTGGCTCTGTGATGTCACCTGAATTGTCTCTTTGTGGCTCTGTGATGTCACCCGAAGTGTCCCTCTGTGGATCTGTGATGACTCCTGAAAGATCTCTGTGTGGCTCTGTGATGTCACCAACTGTGTCTTTCCTGTTGCTCTGTGATGTCTTCTGAAGTGTCTCTCTCTGATTCCATGATGTCACCTGAATGTCTCTCTGTGGCTCTGTGATGTCACCTGGAGGAGCTCTCTGTGCCACTGTGATGTCAAATGAAGTGTCTTTCCAGTGGCTCTGTGATGTATCCTGAAGTGCCTTTCCTGTTGCTGTGTGATGTCACCAATAGTGTCTATCCATTGGCTCTGTGACATCACCTGAAGGGTCTATCTTTCACCTCTGTGATATCACCAGAATTGTAATTCCTGTGGCTCTGTGATGTCTCCTGAAGATTCCTTCCTGTGTCTCTCTGATGTCAACAGAAGTGTCTTTCTCTGGTTCTGTGATGTCACCTGAAGAGTCTCTTAGTGGCTTTGTGATGTCACCTGAATTGTCTCTCTGTGGCTTTGTGTTGTCTCCTGATTTGTCTCTCTGTGGTTCTGTGATGTCACCTGAAGCGGTTCTCTGTAGCTCTGTGAAGTCACCTGAATTGTCTCTCTTTGGCTCTCTGATGTCACCTGAAGTTTCTCTGTGTGGCTCTGTGATGTTACATGAAGGGTGTCTCTGTGGCTCTGTGATGTCACGTGAAAGATCTCTCTGTGCCTCTGTGATGTCAAATGAAGTGTCTTTCCAGTGGCTCTGTGATGTAACCTGCAGTGTCTTTCCTGTTGTTGTGTGATGTCACCAATAGTGTCTATCCTTTGGGTCTGTGACATCACCTGAAGGGTCTATCTTGTGCCTCTGTGATATCACCAGAAGTGCCATTCCAGTGGCTCTTTGATGCCTCCTGAAGATTCCTTCCTGTGTCTCTGTGATGTCAACAGAAGAGTCTTAATCTGGTTCTCTGATGTCACCTGAAGAGTCTCTTAGTGGCTTTGTGATGTCTTCTGAATGGTGTCTCTGTGGCTTTGTGATGTCTCCTGAATGGTCTCTCTGTGGCTCTGTGATGTCACCTGAATGGTTTCTCTTTGACTCTGTGGTGTCAACTGAAGTGTCTCTGTGAGGTTCTGTGATGACACCTGAAATGTCTATTTGTGGCTCTGTGATGTCACCTGAATTGTCTCTCTGTGGCTCTCTGATGTCACATGAATTGTCTCTCTGTGGTAATGTGATGTCACCTGAATTGTCTCTTTGTGGCTCTGTGATGTCACCAATTGTGTCTTTCCTGTTGCTCTGTGTTGTCTTCTGAAGGGTCCTCTCTGATTCCATGATGTCACCTGAAGGGTCTCTCTGTGGCTCTGTGATGTCAACTGAAGGGTTTCTTTGTGGCTCTGTGATGTCACTTGAAGCTCTTTCTGTGGCTCTGTGATGTCACCTGAAGTGTCTCTCTTTGGCACTGTGATGTCACCTGAAGGAGCTCTCTGTGCCTCTGTGATGTCAAATGAAGTGTCTTTCCAGTGGCTCTGTGATGTAACCTGAAGTGCCTTTCCTGTTGCTGTGTATGTCACCAATAGTGTCTATCCATTGGCTCTGTGACATCACCTGAAGGGTCTATCTTGTGCCTCTGTGATATCACCAGAATTGTAATTCCTGTGGCTTTGTGATGTCTCCTGAAGATTCTCTCCTTGTCTCTGTGATGTCAAAAGAAGGGTCTTTCTCTGGTTCTGTGATGTCACCTGAAGTGTCCCTTAGTGGCTTTGAGATGTCACCTGAAATGTCTCTCTGTGTCTCTGTGATGTCACCTGAATTGTCCCTCTTTGGATCTGTGATGTCACCTGAAGGGTCTCTCTGTGTCTCTGTGATGTCAACTGAAGGGTCTCTCTGTGGCTCTGTGATGTCTCTTGAAGCTCTTTCTGTGGCTCTGTGATGTCACCTGACATGTCTCTCTTTGGCTCTGTGATGTCAACTGAAGGAGCTCTCTGTGCCTCTGTGATGTCAAATGAAGTGTCTTTCCAGTGGCTCTGTGATGTATCCTGAAGTTCCTTTCCTGTTCCTGTGTGATGTCACCAATAGTGTCTAACCTTTGGCTCTGTGACATCACCTGATGGGTATATCTTGCGCCTCTGAGATATCACAAGAATTGTAATTCTGGTGGCCCTGTGATGTCTCCTGAAGATTCCTTCCTGTGTCTCTGTGATGTCAACAGAAGTGTCCTTCTCAGGTTCTGTGATGTCACCTGAAGAGTCTCTTAGTGGCTTTGTGATGTCTCCTGAATGGTCTCTCTGTGGCTTTGTAATGTCTCCTGAATCATCTCTCTGTGGCTCTGTGATGTCACCTGAATTGTCTCTCTCTGGCTCTCTGATGTCACCTGAAGTGTCTCTCTGTGGCTCTGCGATGTCACATGAAGGGTGTCTCTGTGGCTCTGTGATGTCACCTCAAGGGTCTCTCTGTGGCTCTGTGATGTCACCTGAAGTGTCCCTCTGTGGATCTGTGATGACCCCCGAAATTTTTCTCTGTGGCTCTGTGATGTCACATGGGTGGTGTCTCTGTGGCTCTGTGAAGTCCCATGAAGGGTGTCTCTGTGGCTCTATGATTTCATCTGAAGTGTCTCTTTGTGGCTCTGTGATGTCACCTGAAGTGTCTCTCTGTGGCTCTGAGAAGACACCTGAAGTTTCTCTCTGTGGCTCTGTAATGTCACCTGGAGAGTCTCTCTGTGGCTCTTTGATATCACCTGGAGAGTCTCTCTGTGGCTCTGTGATGTCACCTTATGATTACACTGTGGCTCTGTGATGTCAACTGAAGGGTCTCTTAGTTGCTTTTGATGTCTCCAGAATGGTGTCTCTGTTGCTCTGTGATGTAACCTGAAGTGTTTCTCTATTGCTCCATGATGTCACCGGGAGGGTCTCTCTGGTTCTGTGATGTCACTTTAGGCATCTCTCTGTGGCTCTGTGATGTCACCGGAATTGTCTCTCTGTGTCTCTGTGAGATCACCTGAAGGGTCTCTCTGTGGCTCTGTGATGTCAAATGAAATGTCTCTCTGTGGCTCTGTGATGTCACATGAATGGTGTCTCTTTGGTGATGTGTTGTCACCTGCAGTGTCTCTTTGTGGCTCTATGATGTCACCTGAAGTGTCCCTCTATGGATCTGTGATGTCACATGAAGAGTGTCTCCGTGGCTCTGATGTCACCTGAAGTGTCTCTTTGTGGCTCTTTGATATCATCTGAAGTGTCATTTCTGTGGCTCTGTGATGTCTCCTGAACATTCTCTCTGTGGCTCTGTGATGTCTCCTGAACATTCTCTCTGTGGCTCTGTGATGTCACCTGATGATTTCACTGTGGCTTTGTTTTTTCACCTGAAGAGTCAATCTGTGACTCTGTGATGCCAACTGAAGGGTCTCTCTGTGGATCAGTGTTGTCACCTGAAATGTCTCCCTGTGGCTCTGTGATGTCACCTGAAGTGTCTCTCTTTGGCTCTGTGATGTACATGAATGGTGTCTCTGTGGCTCTGTGAAGTCCCATGAAGGGTGTCTCTGTGGCTCTATGATTTCATCTGAAGTGTCTCTTTGTGGCTCTGTGATGTCACCTGAAGTGTCTCTCTTTGGCGCTGTGATGTCACCTGAAGGTGCCCTCTGTGCCTCTGTGATGTCAAATGAAGTGTCTTTCCAGTGGCTCTGTGATGTAACCTGAAGTGCCTTTCCAGTTGCTGTGTGATGTCACCAATAGTGTCTATCCTTTGGGTCTGTGACATCACCTGAAGGGTCTATCTTGTGCCTCTGTGATATCACCAGAATTGTAATTCCTGTGGCTCTGTGATGTCTCCTGAAGATTCTCTCCTTGTCTCTGTGATGTCAAACGAAGGGTCTTTCTCTGGTTCTGTGATGTCACCTGAAGAGTCTCTTAGTGGCTTTGTGATGTCACCTGAATGGTCTCTCTGTGGCTTTGTGTTGTCTCCTGATTCATCTCTCTGTGGCTCTGTGATGTCACCTGAAGGGGTTCTCTGTGGCTCTGTGATGTCACCTGAATTGTCTCTCTTTGGCTCTCTGATGTGACCTGAAGTGTCTCTGTGTGGCTCTGTGATGTCATATGAAGGGTGTCTCTGTGGCTCTGTGACATCACCTGATGGGTCTATCTTGCGCCTCTGTGATATCACCAGAAGTGTCATTCCAGTTTCGCTGTGATGTCTCCTGAAGATCCTCTCCTTGTCCCTGTGATGTCAAAATTAGGGTCTTTCTCTGGTTCTGTGATGTCACCTGAAGTGTCCCTTAGTGGCTTTGAGATGTCACTTGAAATGTCTCTCTGTGTCTCTGTGATGTCACCTGAAGTGTCCCTCTGTGGATCTGTGATGTCACCTGAAGGGTCTATCTGTGGCTCTGTGATGTCACCTGAATTATCTCTCTGTGGCTCTCTGATGTCACCTGAAGAGTCTCTCTGTGGCTCTGTGATGTCACCTGATTATTTCACTGTGGCTCTGTGATTTCACCTGAAGGGTCTCCCTGTGGCTCTGTGATATCACCTGAAGTGTCTCTCTTTGGCTCTGTGATGAACATGAATGGTGTCTCTGTGCCTTGTGAAGTCCCATGAAGGGTGTCTCTGTGGCTCTATGATTTCATCTGAAGTGTCTCTTTGTGGCTCTGTGATGTCACCTGAAGTGTCTCTCTGTGGCTCTGAGAAGACACCTGAAGTGTTTCTCTGTGGCTCTGTGATGTCACCTGAAGAGTCATTCTGTGGCTCTGTGATGTCACCTTAAGCACCTCTCTGTTTCTCTGTGATGTCTCCTGAATTGTCTCTCTGTGTCTTGTGAATTCACATGAAGGGTCTATCATGCGCCTCAGTGATATCACAAGATGTGTCATTCCTGTGGCTCTGTGATGTCTCCTGAAGATTCTCTCCTGTCGCTCTATGATGTCACCTGAATTGTATCTCTGTGGCTCTGTGATGACACCTGAACGGCCTCTCTGTGGCTCTGTGATGTCACCTGAATTCTCCCTCTCTGGTTCTGTGATGTCACCTGAAGGGTCTTGAAAGACCCCCCCATGCCCCCTTAGCTTTTTCTTTTAAGTTTGCCTCCTCCTCCAGTCGGCAGCTGGCGGGGCGCGCGGCGAATACATCCTCCCCTGCACTCTCCGATCCCTGATCCCCACAGCCGCCGGCTTCCACTTCCCCCCCGCCATGCAAGGCCGGCCACCACCGGGCCCAGAACGCGAGCCGGAATCAGCCAGCAGCCCATGAGTGCACGACCGGCTGCTGGCCTGCTGGCTCTCCCCCAGCCGGTTCACCCCGGCGGAGCTCGCGCCCCCAGCATGCCCGCCTGGCACCGTGCCCAGTGGAGCCCGCTGCGGTGAGAGGGCGCCCTTCCCAAGGTCAGCCATCTGGACGCGGCAGAAGATAAAGGCCGTTTCGCCTGACTACTAGACCTTGAGAAAATGCTGATTTGATGCTTTTTGCTTCTGTATCTTTTCGCTTCTTTTTCTCCTATATAAGGACCCCCCTTCCGGGGCTCGGGGCTTGGCCTAACAGAAACTAAGTCCCCAGGTATCCGCGCCACTAATAAAGCCTCTTGCTTTTTTGCATCCAAAGTTCATGGTTTCGCTGATTCCTGGGTGCGGGTCTCCTTCTACGAAAGTACCTCTTAGGGGGTCTTTCATTTGGGGGCTGGGTCCGGGATCGAGACCCCCGCCCAGGGACCTCCGACCCACATTTGGGAGGTAAGTGTTATGTGGATCCACTGTCTTGTCTCGTCCTGTCCTGTCTTTCTGTCTGAAACCATTTTATGAACTGTGCACTCGCGTTTGTAGTACACAGCTGCGTACATTTGTATTTGACGGGTTTGGACTCCCGACCGCGGCTCCAGGAGACGTCCTGGTAGCGATTGAGGCCTTAGTGGGCTCACCTTTGTACTTTTGTTTTTGAGCTGAGATCTATGACTGGACATCTTCCCAGCCTCTTTGGAGAGGGTCCTCGGCTTGAGGGATTTGCAATCCTTACTGGGGACAAAGAAGGCCGGCCCCCTTCTTCGACCCCCTCTCAAATCTTACTCTCGACTCTCTGTCAAAACAGCGCAGCGAAAGCCTGTTCTGTATTGTTTAGTCTTTGTATTGTAACCATTATCTGTGTTCTACTAAGTCTAGAAACTATGGGACAAACTATCACCACTCCCTTGTCCCTAACACTCTCACACTGGACAGATGTGCAGGATTATGCTCATAACCAATCTGTTGATGTGCGTAAACGCAAATGGATTACTCTTTGTTCCTCAGAATGGCCAACCTTTGACGTTGGCTGGCCGCGAGATGGTACCTTTAACCTCCAAACTATATTTCAGGTGAAAGAGAAGACTATGTATCCTGGACCACAGGGGCTTCCCGACCAGGTGTCATACATAATCACTTGGGAGGCCTTGGTTCAGGACCCTCCCCCCTGGATACGTCCTTTCCTACACCCCAAGGGCCCCCCTTCCTTCCTCCCTCTAACCGCCCCAACCGGCCCACTCCCTCAGCCCCTACCCTTTCCAATCCCCAGCTCCCTCCCCACTCCAGCCTTTACCCTACAGCGGTAAAAGATGCTAAAGCTGAAGAAAAGAAGACGCCTGAGGTGCTTCTCCAGGGAAAAAACCTGTTGGTTGACCTATTGACTGAAGAACCCCCGCCATACCTGGTGCCGCTGCACCCGCCAGAGGCAGAAGCGCCCCCGCCGCCTCGGAGGAGACGGCTCCAGCTCACCCACCTGACCCTTCCCCAATGGCTCACCGACTAAGAGGTCGTAGGGAGCAGCCCGCTCCAGATTCAACCACTCTGCCCCTCCGAACTGGACCGAATGGCCAACCTCAATATTGGCCATTCTCAGCATCGGACCTCTATAACTGGAAAAATAATAATCCTTCCTTCTCTGCAGACCCTGTGAGGCTGACATCTCTCATAGAATCGGTCCTCACAACTCACCAACCTACCTGGGATGTTTGTCAACAGATTTTGCAGGTCCTCTTAACCTCGGAGGAGAAGCAGCGCGTGCTACTAGAAGCACGAAAGAATGTCCCAGGAGCCAACGGGCAGCCCACCCAGCTGCCCAATGAAATCAATGCGGCTTGCCCTCTTGAAAGACCTGAATGGGATTTTACTACTGAAGCAGGTAGGACCCATCTGCATCTCTATCGCCAGTTGCTTGTAGTGGGTCTCCGGGGGGCAGGACGCTGACCCACCAATTTGGCCCAGGTAAAGCAGGTGATACAGGGGGCGGAGGAATCTCCCGCCACTTTTCTAGAGAGACTAAAAGAAGTATATAGAATGTATACTCCCTATGATTCGGAAGATCCAGGGCAGGCCACCAGCGTTTCTATGTCCTTTATTTGGCAGTCAGCTCCGGACATAAGAAACAAGCTCCAAAGGCTAGAAAATTTACGGGGATATACGCTCCAAGACTTGTTAAAGGAAGCAGAACGTATTTTTAATAAGAGAGAGACACAGACAGAAAGAGAAGAACGTTGGAGAAAGGAAGCCCAGGAAAGAGAGGAAAGACTGAGAAAAGAAGCAGAGGAGAAAGAGGCTGCGAGAGACCGTAAGTGGAATAGAGAGATGAGCAGGCTATTGGCCACAGTAGTGACAGGTCAGAGACAGAATAGGCAGAGGAATGGCAGAAGGGGGCCCCACCTGGACAGGGATCAATGCGCTTACTGCAAAGAAAAAGGACATTGGGCAAAAGAATGCCCTAAGAACCCCCGGGCCAAGCCTCCACGGCCAAGAACCTCTGACCTTCTAAACCTAGAAGATTAGAGAAGTCAGGGCCAGGAGCCCCCCCCCCGAGCCCAGGATAACACTGCAAGTCGGGGGGCATCCGGTCACCTTCCTAGTAGATACAGGGGCACAACATTCCGATCTGAATCAGTCACCTGGACCCCTGAGTCACCGGACTGCATGGGTACAGGGGGCTACAGGCGGAAAGCAGTACCGTTGGACCACAGATCGGCAGCTCCAGCTCGTGACCGGTAAAGTCATGCACTCTTTCCTCCATGTGCCTGATTGCCCCTATCCCTTACTAGGACGGGACCTATTGTCCAAACTAAAAGCTCAAATACACTTTGAGAAATCAAAAGTCAAAGTCACAGGGCCAGAAGGAATTCCCCTCACCATCTTGACAATGTCCATAGAAGATGAATATAGACTCCATGAAAAAGAGACTAACCCAGGCAACCAGGAAACCCTTGACCACTGGCTCGTGGAGTTTCCCCATGCCTGGGCTGAGATAGGCGGGATGGGCCTTGCCATCAACCAGGCCCCAATTATAGTAACCTTAAAAGCTGCCGCCCTTCCTGCATCCATCAAGCAGTACCCGATGCCTAAAGAGGCCCGCGAAGGAATCCAGCCACACATTAAAAGGTTACTTGAACAAGGGATTCTGACGCCCTGTAAATCTCCTTGGAATACACCCTTGTTGCCTGTCAGGAAGCCAGGAACCAATGACTATAGGCCAGTACAGGATCTGAGGGAGGTCAATAAAAGGATAGAGGACATACACCCTACTGTCCCCAACCCTTATAATTTGCTGAGCGGATTGCCACCCTACTATACCTGGTATACAGTTTTAGATCTTAAAGACGCTTTCTTCTGCCTCCGCCTGCATCCCACCAGCCAACCTATATTTGCCTTTGAATGGCAGGATGCTGACCTTGGAATCTCTGGGCAGCTAACTTGGACTAGGTTACCTCAAGGGTTTAAGAACAGCCCCACCCTTTTTGATGAAGCTTTACATCAGGACCTGGCAGGATTCTGGGTTCGGTACCCCGTGCTAATCCTCTTACAGTATGTAGATGACATCCTCTTGGCAGCCAAAACCCAGGGGGAATGTAAGGAGGGCACTCAAGCCCTCCTCCAGACTCTTGGGAGCCTAGGGTACCGAGCATCTGCCAAGAAGGCCCAGATATGTCAGAAACAGGTGACCTATTTAGGATACAAGATAAAGGATGGACAGGATGGCTAACGGAAGCCTGCATGCGAGCCATCTTAGACATTCCCACCCCACAAAATCCCCGCCAACTAAGAGAGTTCTTGGGAATGGCAGGTTTCTGCCGACTATGGGTACCCGGGTTCGCTGAAATGGTGGCTCCCCTCTACCCCCTCACTCGGCCAGGGATTGCCTTTAAATGGGAGGAGCCCCAAAGGAAAGCCTTCACCAACATCAAAAAGGCTCTCCTCGAATCACCAGCCCTGGGACTACCGGACTTAGCTAAGCCATTTGAGCTCTTTGTGGACGAGAAAGAGGGCTATGCCAAGGGAGTCCTCACCCAAAAACTGGGGCCTTGGAGAAGGCCCACTGCATACCTCTCCAAGAAATTGGATCCTGTAGCATCGGGATGGCCACCCTGCCTCCGAATGATTGCCGCCATAGCCCTGCTAGTAAAAGATTCTTACAAGCTAACCTTGGGGCAGCCTTTGACCATACATGCCCCTCATGCGGTTGAGGCAGTCATCAGACAGCCTCCAGACAGATGGCTCACTAATGCCCGAATGACTATGACCAGACTATGCTGTTGGACAAAGACCGGGTCCACTTTGGGCCTCGGGTGACTCTGAATCCAGCCACCTTGCTCCCTCTCCCAGGGGAGCCAGAGGCTCATAATTGCTTACAGGTATTGGCTGAGGCCCATGGGACGAGACCCGACCTGACTGACCAGCCTCTACCCAGCCCAGACCATATCTGGTTCACAGATGGAAGCAGCTTCTTGCATCAAGGAGAACGGAGGGCTGGCGCGGCAGTCACCTCAGAGGATCAAGTCGTCTGGGCTCAGGCACTCCCTCCCGGAACCTCCACGCAGAGGGCGGAGCTCATTGCCCTCACGCAGGCTCTAAAATTGGCAAAAGGTAAGAGGCTCACCGTGTACACAGACAGTCGTTATGCCTTCGCCACTGCACACATACATGGAGAAATTTACAGACGGAGGGGGTTGCTTACCTCAGAAGGGAAGGACATTAAGAATAAGGAGGAAATCCTCGCTCTCCTAAGAGCTCTTCATCTGCCCTCCGCCTTAAGTATCATACATTGCCCCGGACATCATTAAGGGGATTCTCTTGAAGCCAGGGGCAATCGAAGGGCAGACTTGGCTGCCCGAGAGGCGGCCCTGGCTACAGAAACCACTAACCTCCTGGCTCTAGAACCCACCAACGATCGTCCCTCCCCCCATGGGACTACGAACAAAGAGATATCCAGACCCTAGAGAAACTGGGAGCCACCAAGGAATCAAATGGGGATTGGACTTATGAGGGAAAGACTGTCCTCCCCTACCGGGTAACTAAGTACCTAGTGACATTTTTACATAAGATGACACATCTGAGCCCCAAGAAGATGCTAGAGCTACTCGAACCAGAAGAGGAATTCAATTTCCTTTTGGGGAAGAATGACATTTTAAAACAGGTAACTGAACAATGTGATGCGTGCGCCCGAGTCAACGCATCGAGACTGAAGCTTCCTCCCAGGAACCGGGTCAGAGGCTACCGGCCCGGAACACATTGGGAGGTAGATTTTACTGAGATTAAACCAGGTAAATACGGATACAAGTATCTATTAGTCTTTGTAGATACCTTTTCAGGATGGGTTGAAGCCTTCCCTACTAAACATGAAACAGCCAAGATCGTTACTAAAAAATTGCTTGAAGAAATCTTTCCCCATTATGGGATGCCTCAGGTACTGGGAACAGACAATGGGCCCGCTTTCGCCTCCCAGGTAAGTCAGTCAGTGGCCACCTTGTTGGGGATTGATTGGAAATTACATTGTGCTTATAGACCCCAAAGTTCAGGGCAGGTAGAAAGGATGAATAGAACAATTAAGGAGACTTTAACAAAATTGTCGCTTGCAACTGGCACCAGAGACTGGGTCCTCCTACTCCCCCTAGCCCTCTACCGTGCTCGCAACACCCCTGGGCCACATGGGCTCACACCTTTTGAAATCCTGCATGGAGTACCTACTCCTATCATTAACTTTCTTGATCAAGATGTCTCAGATTTTGCTAACTCCCCTTCTCTCCTAGCTCATTTACAGGCACTACAATTAGTACAGCGGGAGGTCTGGAAACCCCTTGCTCAAGCTTATAAAGACCAGAGGGACCATCCCACCATTCCCCATTCCTACCAGATCGGGGACACCGTTTGGGTCCGGCGTCACCAGGCCAAGAACCTTGAACCCCGCTGGAAGGGACCCTACATCATTTTGCTTACCACTCCCACCGCACTCAAAGTAGACGGCATTGCAGCTTGGATACATGCTTCACATGTAAAGCCAGCCCGACCCACCAATTCAGCTACTGTATCCGAATGGACCGCACACCGCACTCAAAATCCTTTAAAGGTAAGACTCTCTCGTATACCCTCCTGTTGATTGGTTGTCTGTTTACCCCCCATGTAGCAACCAACCCCCACAGGGTTTATAATATCACCTGGAAAATAGCCAACCTAGGGACCGGGGAAATAGCCAACCTCAGCACTTATATAGGGACTCTACATGATGGGTTCCCTCCTCTCTATGTCGACCTATGTGACTTAGTAGGGTCTGACTGGGATCCCTCTGACCAGGAACCATTCCCAGGGTATGGATGCCACCACCCTGGGGGAAGGATAGGAACAAGAAGCAAGGATTTTTATGTTTGGCCCAGCCACAAACCAACTCATGACTGCGGGGGGGGGGGGCACAGGAAGGGTATTGTGCAAGCTGGGGATGTGAAACCACAGGGGAGGCTTACTGGAAACCCTATTACTCTTGGGATTTCATCACTCTCAAACAGAGGGAGATCCCAGGGTACGCAGGGAAAGGACCATGGAGATGTGGGCAAAGAGCCTGCGGACCCTGTTATGATAATGCCGGAGGGGGAGGTTTTCAAGTCGCCACCCCTGGAGGAAAATGCAACCCTCTCATCCTAAGGTTCACAGATGCTGGAAAAAGGACTACTTGGGATAGTCCTAAAGTCTGGGGACTCCGGCTGTACCGAGCAGGGAAAGATCCGATGACCTTATTCTCCCTGTACAGACAAATTACTCCCCTAAGCCAACAATCAGTCGGGCCAAACCCAGTAATAGTGGACCAGAGAGCCCCAACCCAATTCCAAGTCCCTGAACCCCCTACCGTTCCTAAAGCTATCACTCCTACCCCAGGTGCTGTCATCTTCTCCCCCTCCCCAGATGCCCTAAACATCAAGATAACCAGAGACCCTCCAGTTACCAGAGATAGATTATTACAATTAATCCAAGGAGTTTACCAAGCCTTAAATTTTTCAGACCCCAACAAGACTCAGGAATCCTGGTTATGCCTAGTTTCCCGGCTCCCATATTATGAAGGCGTGGCAATACTGGGCAACTACTCTAACCAGACCTCAGCACCTACCAGTTGTGGAGCTGCTATGCAGCACAAGCTCACAATATCTGAGGTCTCAGGAAAGGGGCTATGCATAGACAGGATTCCTCCCTCACATCAAGAATTATGTAACCAAGTAGAGCCATTATCTCAGGACAGCCGATACCTTGTTGCCCCTTACGGAACTTATTGGGCTTGCAGTACTGGGTTGACTCCCTGTGTCTCTACCACTGTTCTCAATACCACCATTGACTTTTGTATATTGATAAAACTTTGGCCCAAAGTCACATACCACCAACCTGAATATGTTTACAGCGTACTAGGGAAATCAACCCGATATAACAGGGAGCCAATATCCTTTACCGTGGCCCTATTATTAGGAGGGATAACAGTGGGGGGCATGGCAGCCGGCATAGGGACCGGAACCGTTGCCTTACAGGGAATTAATCATTTTAAGCTTCTACAACAAGCCATGCACACAGATATCCAGGTCCTAGAAGAGTCAGTCAGTGCACTTGAGAAATCCTTAACATCACTCTCTGAGGTAGTCCTGCAGAACAGACAAGGGTTAGATTTATTATTTTTACAGGAAGGGGGGCTATGTGCTGCCCTCAAGAAAGAATGCTGCTTTTATGCAGACCATACAGGAATAGTTAGAGACAACATGGCCAAGCTTAGAGAAAGACTTAACCAGAGGCAAGAGTTATTTGAGTCCCAACAGGGATGGTTCGAAGGATGGTTTGCTACGTCTCCCTGGTTCACTACTCTTCTATCTACACTCATGGGACCTCTGATTATTCTATTTCTAATCCTTATACTTGGTCCCTGCATTCTGAACAAGATGACTCAATTCATCAGAGAACGATTATCTGCCATACAGACCTTAGTCTTAACTCAACAATACCACCAGCTAAAGCAGATAGATCCAGAATATCCAGAGACCTCTGAATGAAAGATTCCATTCAGTTCCAAAAGAAATGGGGGATGAAAGACCCCCCCTCGCCCCTTAGCTTTTTCTTTTAAGTTTGCCTCCCCTCCGGTCGGCAGCTGGCGTGCGCGGCAAATACATCCTCCCCTACAATCCCCGACCCCTGATCCACACAGCATCCGGCTCCCACTTCCCCGCCGCCGCACAAGGCCGGCCCCCGCCGGGCCTAGAACGCGAGCCGGAATCAGGAAGCAGCCCATGAGCGCACGACCGGCTGCCGACCTGCCGGCTCCCCCCCAGCCGGTTCACCCCGGCGGGGCTCACGCCCCCGGCACGCCCACCTGGCACCGTGCCCAGAGGAGCCCGGAGCGGCGAGAGGGCGCCCTTCCCACCCACCCCCCGCGGCCACACTTGACGGGGATAACTCCGTCCCAAGGTCAGCCATCTGGACGCGGCAGAAGATAAAGGCCGTTTCGCCTGACTACTAGACCTTGAGAAAACGCTGATTTGATGCTTTTCACTTCTATACTGTGCCTTTTCTCCTATATAAGGACCCCCCCCTTCCGGGGCTCGGGGCTTGTCCTAACAGAAGCTAAGCTCCCGGGTACCCACGCCACTAATAAAGCCTCTTGCTTTTTTGCATCCAAAGTTCATTGTTTCGCTGATTCCTGGGTGCGGGTCTCCTTCTACGAAAGTACATCTTCGGGGATCTTTCAACCTGAAGGGTCTCACTGTGGCTCTGTGATGTCACCTGAAATGTCTCTCTATGGATTAGTGATGTCTTCTGAAGGTTGATTCTGTGGTTCTGTGATGTCACCTGAAGGATGTCTCTGTGGCTCGGTGATGTCACCTAAGAGTCTCTCTGTGGCTCTGTGTTGTCACCTGAAGAGTCTCTCTGTGGCTTGTGTTGTCATCCTCTCTGTGTCTCTGGGATGTCAACTGAAGGGTCTATCTGTGGCTCTCTGATGTCACCTAAGTGTGTCTCTGTGGCTATGTCATGTCACCTGAAGGGTCTCTCTGTTTCTCTGTATGATAACTGAAGGGTCTATCTGTGGCTCTGTGATGTCACCTGAAGGGCGTCTCGGTGGCTCTGTGATGTCGCCTGAAGGGTCTCTCTGTGTCTCTGTGATATCAAATGAAGGGTATAACTATGCCTCTTTGATGTCACCGGAAGTATTTCTGTGGCTCAGTGATGTCACCTAGGGTCTGACTGTGGCTCTGTGATGTCACTGAAGGGTCTCTCTGTGGATTTGTGATGTCCTCAGAAGGGCCTCTCTGTGGTTCTGTGATGTCACATAAAGAGTCTCTCTGTGTCTCTGTGATGTCAGCTGAAGGTTTTATCTGTGGCTCTGTGATGTCCCCTGAGTGGATTCTCTGTGGCTCTGTGATGTCACCTGAAGGGTCTCATTGTGGCTCATTTATGTCAACTGAAAGTTCTCTCTGTGGATTTGTGATGTCTTCTGAAGGGTCATTCTGTGGTGTGATGTCACCTGAAGGGTCTATCAGTGTGTCGGAGATGTCAGCTGAAGTGTCTCAGTGGCTCTGTGATGTCACCTAAGTGACTTCCTGTGGCTCTGTGATATCAAGTGACGGGTCTCTCTATGGCTTTGTGATGGCACCTGAAGGGTCTCATTGTGCCTTGTCATGTCAACTGAAAGGTCTCTCTTTGGATTTGTGATGTCATCTGAAGGGTCATTCTGTGGCTCTTGATGTCATCTAAATGGTCTCTCTGTGTCTCTGTGATGTCAACTGAAGTGTGTATCTGTGGCTCTGTGATGTCACCTAAGGGTCTCTCTGTGGCTATCTTATGTCAACTGAATGATCTATCTGTGGCTCTGTGATGTCAACTAAAGGGTCTCTTAGTGTCTTTGTGATGTCAACTGAAGGGTCTATCTGTAGCTCTGTGATGTCACCTAAGTGTCTCTCTGTGGCTATCTGTTGTCACCTGAATGATCTCCCTGAGGCTCTGTGATGTCACCTAAAGGGTCTCTCTGTGTCTCTTTGATGTCAACTGATGGGTCTAACAGTGGCTCTTTGATGTCAACTAAGTGTATCTCTTTCGCTCTCTCATGTCACCTGAAGGGTCTCTCTATGTCTCTGTGATGTCAACTGAAGGGTCTATCTGTGTCTCTGTGATGTCACATGAAGGGTCTCTCTGTGGCTCTGTTTTGTCACCTGAATAGTCTCTCTGTGTCTCTGTGATGTCACATGAAGGGACTTTCTGTGTCTCTGTGAAGTCAACTGAATGGTCTAACAGTGCCTCTGTGTTGTCACCTGAAGTGTCTCTGTGGATCAGTGATGTCACCTAAGGGTCTTAATGTGGCTCTGTGATGTCATTGAAGGGTGTCTCTGTGGATTTGTGATGTCCTCAGAAGGACCTCTCTGTGGTACTGTGATGTCACATGAAGAATGTCATTGTGTATCTGTGATGTCCCCTGAGTGTCTCACGTTGGCTCTGTGATGTCAACGGAATGATCTCTCTGTGGCACTGTAATGTCACCTAAGGGTCTCTCTCTGTCTCTGTGATGTCAGCTGAACGGTCTATCTGTGGCTCTGTGATGTCACCTGAGTGGTTTCTCTGTGGCTCTGTGATGTCACCTGAAGGGTCTCATTGTGGCTCTGTGATGTCAACTGAAAGTTCTCTCTCTGGTTTTGTGATGTCTTCTGAAGGTTCATTCTGTGGTGTGATGTCACTTGAAGGATCTCTCTATGTCTCTGTGATGTCACCTGAAGGGAATTTCTGTGGCTCTGTGATGTCATCTGAAGGGTCTCATTGTGGCTCTGTGATGTAAACTGAAGTGTCTTTATGTGGCTCAGGGATGTCACCATAATGGTCTCTGTGGCTCTGTGATGTCACCTGAAGGGTCTCAACTGGTTCTGTGATGTCAACTGAAAGGTCTCTCTGTGAATTTGTGATGTCACTGAAGGGTCCCTCTGTGTATTTTTTATGTCCTCAGGAGGGCCTCTCTGTGGTTCTGTGATGTCACCTGAAGAATCTCATTGTGGATCTGTGATGTCCCAGAATTGTCTCTCTGTGGCTCTGTGAAGTCACCTGAAGTGTCTCTCTGTGGATATCTGATGTCACCTGAATGATCTCTCTGTGGTTCTGTGATGCCACCTAAAGTGTCTCTCTGTGTCACTGTGATGTCAAATGAAGGGTCTATCTGTGCCTCTGTGATGTCACCTGAAGGGTCTATCTGTGTCTCTGTGATGTCACCTTAAGGGTCTCTCTGTGGCTCTGTATTGTCACCAAAAGGGTCTCTCTGTGTCTCTGTGATGTCACCTGAAGGGTCTCACTGTGGCTCTTTGATGTCACCTGAAGAGTCTCTCTGTGGCTCTGTGATGTCACAAAAAGGGTTTCTCTGTTTCTCTGTGATGTCAACTGAAGGGTCTAACTGTGCCTCTGTGATGACACCTGATGTGTCTCTGTGACTCAGTGATGTCACCTAGGGTCTGACTGTGGCTCTGTGATGTCACTGAAGGGTCTCTCTGTGGATTTGTGATGTCCTCAAAAGGGCCTCTCCGTGGTTCTGTGATGTCATCTGAAGAATCTCATTGTGGATCTGTGATGTCCACTGAGTGTCTCACGGTGGCTCTGTGATGTCAACTGAATGATCTCTCTGTGGTTCTGTGATGTCAACTGAATGGTCTCTCTGAGGCTCTGTGATGTCACCTAAAGGCTCTCTCTGTATCTCTGTGATGTCAGCTGAAGGTAATATCAGTGGCTCTGTGATGTCACCTGAGTTGATTCTCTGTGGCTCTGTGATGTCACCTGAAGGGAATAATTTTTGCTCAGTGATGTCAACTGAAAGTGTTCTCTGTGGATTTGTGATGTCTTCTGAATGGTCATTCTGTGGTGTGATGTCACCTTAAGGGTCTATCTGTGTCTCTGTGATATCAACTAAGTGTCCCACTTTCGCTCTGTCATGTCACCTGAAGGGTCTCTCTGTGTCTCTGTGATGTTACCTGATGTGTCTCACTGTGGCTCTTTGATGTCACCTGAAGCGTCTCTCTGTGGCTCTGTGATGTCACAAAAAGGGTCTCTCTGTTTGTCTGTGATGTCAACTGAAGGGTCTAGCTGTGCCTCTGTGATGTCACCGGAATATTTCTGTGGCTCAGTGATGTCACCTAGGGTCAGACTGTGGCTCTGTGATGTCACTGAAGTGTCTCTCTGTGGATTTGTGATGTCCTCAGAAGGGCCTCTCTGTGGTACTGTGATGTCACATGAAGAATGTCATTGTGTATCTGTGATGTCCCCTGAGTGTCTCAAGTGGGCTCTGTGATGTCAACAGAATGATCTATCTGTGGCACTGTGATGTCACCTAAGGTTCTCTCTGTGTCTTTGTGATGTCAGCTGAAGGTTCTATTGGTGGCTCTGTGATGTCACCAGAGTGGAATCTCTGTGGCTCTGTGATGTCACCTGAAGGGTCTCATTGTGGCTCATTTATGTCAACTGAAAGTTCGCTCTGTGGATTTGTGATGTCTTCTGAAGGGTCATTCTGTGGTGTGATGTCACCTGAAGGGTCTATCTGTGTCTCTGTGATGTCACCTAAGTGTCTCACTGTGGCTCTTTGATGTCACCTAAGTGTCTCCCTGTGACTCTGTGATGTCACCTGAAAGGTCTCTCTGTGGCTCTGTGATGGCACCTGAAGTGTCTTTGTTGATCAGAGATGTCACCTAAGGGTCTTAATGTGGCTCTGTGATGTCATTGAAGGGTGTCTCTGTGGATTTGTGATGTCCTCAGAAGGGCCTCTCTGTGGTACTGTGATGTCACATGAAGAATGTCATTGTGTATCTGTGATGTCCCCTGAGTGTCTCAAGTTGGCTCTGTGATGTCAACAGAATGATCTCTCTGTGGCACTGTGATGTCACCTAAGGTTCTCTCTGTGTCTTTGTGATGTCAGCTGAAGGGTCTATCTGTGGCTCTGTGATGTCACTTGAGTGTTTTCTCTGTGGCACTGTGATGTCACCTAAGGTTCTCTCTGTGTCTCTGTGATGTCAACTGAAGGGTCTATCTATAGCTCTCTGATGTCAACTAAGTGTCTCTCTTTCACTCTGTCATGTCACCTGAAGCGTCTCTCTGTGTCTCTGTGATGTCACCCGAAGCGTCTCTCTGTGGCTCTGCATTGTCACCAAAAGGGTCTCTCTGTGTCTCTGTGATGTCACCTGAAGGGTCTCACTGTGGCTCTTTGATGTCACCTAAGAGTCTCTCTGTGGCTCTGTGATGTCACCAAAAGGGTCTCTCTGTTTCTCTGTGATGTCAACTGAAGGGTCTAACTGTGCCTCTGTGATGACACCTGATGTGACTCTGTGACACAGTGATGTCACCTAGGGTCTGACTGTGGCTATGTGATGTCACTGAAGGGTCTCTCTGTGGATTTGTGATGTCCTCAGAAGGGCCCCCTGTGGTTCTGTGATGTCACCTGAAGAATCTCATTGTGGATCTGGGATGTCCCTTGAGTGTCTCACTGTGGCTCTGTGATGTCAACTGAATGATCCCTCTGTGGCTCTGTGATGTCACCTAAAGGGTCTCTCTGTATCTCTGTGATGTCAGCTGAAGGTTCTATCGGTGGCTCTGTGATGTCACCTGAGTTGATTCTCTGTGGCTCTGTGATGTCACCTGAAGGGAATCATTTTGGCTCAGTGATGTCAACTGAAAGTTCTCTGTGGATTTGTGATGTCTTCTGAAAGGTCATTCAGTGGTGTGATGTCACCTTAAGGGTCTATCTGTGTCTCTGTGATATCAACTAAGTGTCCCACTTTCGCTCTGTCATGTCACCTGAAAGGTCTCTCTGTGTCTCCGTGATGTCAACTGAAGGGTCTCTCTGTGGCTATGTATTGTCACCAAAAGGGTCTCTCTGTTTGTCTGTGATGTCAACTGAAGGGTCTAACTATGCCTCTGTTATGTCCCTGAAGTATTTCTGTGGCTCAGTGATGTCACCTAGGGTCAGACTGTGGCTCTGTGATGTCACTGAAGAGTCTCTCTGTGGATTTGTGATGTCCTCAGAAGGGCCTCTCTGTGGTTCTGTGATGTCACCTGAAGAATCTCATTGTGGATCTGGGATGTCCCCTGAAGGGTCTCTCTGTGTCCTGATATGTCAGCTGAAGGTTCTATTGGTGGCTCTGTGATGTCACCAGAGTGGATTCTCTGTGGCTCTGTGATGTCACCTGAAGGGTCTCATTGTGGCTCATTTATGTCAACTGAAAGTTCTCTCTGTGGATTTGTGATGTCTTCTGAAGGGTCATTTTGTAGTGTGATGTCACATGAAGGGTCTATCTGTGTCTCTGTAATGTCACCTAAGTGACTCCCTGTGGCTCTGAGATGTCTCTTAAGTGTCTCCCTGTGGCTCTGTGATGTCACCTGAAAGGTCTCTCTGTGGCTCTGTGATGGCAACTGAAGGGTCTAAAAGTGCCTCTGTGTTGTCACCTGAAGTGTCTTTGTGGATCATTGATGTCAATTAAGGGTCTTAATGTGGCTCTGTGATGTCATTGAAGGGTATCTCTGTGGATTTGTGATGTCCTCAGAAGGACCTCTCTGTGGTACTGTGATGTCACATGAAGAATGTCATTATGTATCTGTGATGTCCCCTGAGTGTCTCACGTTGGCTCTGTGATGTCAATGGAATGATCTCTCTGTGGCACTGTGATGTCACTTAAGGGTCTCTCTGTGTCTCTGTGATGTCAGCTGAAGGGTCTATCTGTGGCTCTGTGATGTCACCTGAGTGGTTTCTCTGTGGCTCTGTGATGTCACCTTAAGGGTCTCCTTGTGGCTCTGTGATGTCAACTGAAAGTTCTCTCTCTGGTTTTGTGATGTCTTCTGAATGGTCATTCAGTGGTGTGATGGCACTTGAAGGATCTCTCTATGTCTCTGTGATGTCACCTGAAGGGACTTTCTGTGGCTCTGTGATGTCACCTGAAGCGTCTCATTGTGGCTCTGTGATGTAAACTGAAGTGTCTTTATGTGGCTCAGGGATGTCACCATAATGGTCTCTGTGGCTCTGTGATGTCACATGAAGGGTCCAAACAGGCTCTGTGATGTCAACTGAAAGGTCTCTCTGTGAATTTGAGATGTCACTGAAGGGTCCCTCTCTGTATTTGTGATGTCCTCAGAAGGGCCTCTCTGTGGTTCTGTGATGTCACCTGAAGAATCTCATTGTGGATCTGGGATGTCCCCTGAAGGGTCTCTCTGTGTCCTGTGATGTCAGCTGAAGGTTCTATTGGTGGCTCTGTGATGTCACCAGAGTGGATTCTTTGTGGCTCTGTGATGTCACCTGAAGGGTCTCATTGTGGCTCATTTATGTCAACTGAAAGTTCTCTCTGTGGATTTGAGATGTCACTGAAGGGTCCTTCTCTGTATTTGTGATGTCCTCAGAAGGGCCTCTCTGTGGTTTTGTGATGTCACCTGAAGAATCTCATTGTGGATCTGTGATGTCCCAGAAGTGTCTCTCTGTGGCTCTGTGAAGTCACCTGAAATGTCTCTCTGTGTCTCTGTGATGTCAACTGAAGGGTCTATCTGTGGCTCTCTGATGTCAACTAAGTGTCTCTCTTTCACTCTGTCATGTCACCTGAAGGGTCTATCTGTGTCTCTGTGATGTCACATGAAGGGTCTCTCTGTGGCTCTGTATTGTCACCAAAATTGTCTCTCTGTGTCTCTGTGATGTCACCTGAAGTGTCTCACTGTGGCTCTTTGATGTCACCTGAAGAGTCTCTCTGTGGCTCTGTGATGTCACCAAAAGGGTCTCTCTGTTTCTCTGTGATGTCAACTGAAGGGTCTAACTGTGCCTCTGTGATGACTCCTGATGTAACTCTGTGACACAGTGATGTCACCTAGGGTCTGAATGTGGGTCTGTGATGTCACTGAAGGGTCTCTCTGTGGATTTGTGATGTCCTCAGAAGGGCCTCTCTGTGGTTCTGTGATGTCACCTGAAGAATCTCATTGTGGATCTGGGATGTATCCTGAGTATCTCACGGTGGCTCTGTGATGTCAACTGAATGATCTCTCTGTGGCTCTGTGATGTCACCTAAAGGGTCTCTCTGTATCTCTGTGATGTCAGCTAAAGGTTCTATCGGTGGCTCTGTGATGTCACCTGAGTTGATTCTCTGTGGCTCTGTGATGTCACCTGAAGGGAATCATTTTGGCTCAGTGATGTCAACTGAAAGTGTTCTCTGTGGATTTGTGATGTCTTCTGAATGGTCATTCAGTGGTGTGATGTCACCTTAAGGGTCTATCTGTGTCTCTGTGATATCAACTAAGTGTCCCACTTTCGCTCTGTCATGTCACCTGAAGGGTCTCTCTGTGGCTCTTTGATGTCAACTGAAGGGTCTCTCTGTGGCTCTGTGATGTCACCAAAAGGGTCTCTCTGTTTGTCTGTGATTTCACATGAAGTGTCTCACTGTGGCTCTTTGATGTCACCTGAAGTGTCTCTCTGTGGCTCTGTGATGTCACCAAAAGGTTCTCTCTCTTTGTCTGTGATGTCAACTGAAGGGTCTAACTGTGCCTCTGTGATGTCACCAGAAGTATTTCTGTGGCTCAGTGATGTCACCTAGGGTCAGACTGTGGCTCTGTGATGTCACTGAAGGGTCTCTCTGTGGATTTGTGATGTCTTCAAAAGGGCCTCTCTGTGGTTCTGTGATGTCACCTGAAGAATCTCATTGTGGATCTGGGATGTCCCCTGAAGGGTCTCTCTGTGTCTCTGTGATGTCAGCTGAAGGTTCTATTGGTGGCTCTGTGATGTCACCAGAGTGGATTCTCTGTGGCTCTGTGATGTCACCTGAAGGGTCTCATTGTGGCTCATTTATGTCAACTGAAAGTTCTCTCTGTGGATTTGTGATGTCTTCTGAAGGGTCATTCTGTTTTGTGATGTCACCTGAAGGTTCTCTCTGTATCTCTGTGATGTCAGCTAAAGGTTCTATCGGTGGCTCTGTGATGTCACCTGAGTGGATACTCTGTGTCTCTGTGACGTCACCTGAAGTGTCTCTGTGGCTCTGCGATGTCATGTAAGTTTCTCCCTGTGGCCCTGTGATGTCACATGAAGGGTCACTCTGTGGCTCTCTGATGTGACCTGAAGAGTCTCATTGTGCCTTGTGATGTCAACTGAAAGGTCTCTCTGTGGATTTGTGATGTCGTCTGAAGGGTCATTCATGTCTCTGTGGTGTCACCTAAAGGGTCTCTCTGTATCTCTGTGATGTCAACTGAAGTGTCTCTATGTGGCTCTCTGATGTCACCTAAGTGTCTCTCTGTCGCTCTGTCATGTCACCTGGAGAGTCTCTCTGTGTCTCTATGATGTCACCTGAAGGGTCTCTCTGTGGCTCTGTGATGTCACCTGAAGTGTCTCTTTGTAGCTCTGTGATGTCAGCAAAAGGGTCCCTCTGTGTCTCTGTGATGTCAAGTGAAGGGTCTAACTGTCCCAGTGTGATGTCACCTGAAGTGTCTCTGTGGCTCTGTGATGTCACCTAAGGGTCTGACTGTGGCTCTGTGATGTCACTGAAGGGTCTCTCTGTGTATTTGTGATGTCCTCTGAAGGGCCTCTCTGTGGTTCTGTGCTGTCACCTGAAGAATCTCATTGTGGATCTGTGATGTACCCTGAGTGTCTCACGAAGGCTCAGTGATGTCAACTGAATGATCTCTCTGTGCCTCTGTGGTGTCACATAATGGGTCTCTCTGTGTCTCTGTGATGTCAGCTGAAGAGTCTATCTGTGGATCTGTGATGTCACCTGAGTGGTATCTCTGTGATTCTGTGAGGTCACATGAAGTGTCTCATTTTGGCTCTGTGATGTAAACTGAAGTGTCTTTATAGGCCTCTGTGATGTAACCTGAATGGTCTCTCTGCGGCTCTGTGATGTTACCTGAAGGGTCTCATTGTGACTCTGTGATGTAAACTGAAGTGTCTCATTGTGGCTCTGTGATGTCAACTGAAAGGTCTCTCTGTGGATTTGTGATGTCTTCTGAAGTGTCATTCTGTGGTGTGATGTCAACTGAAGGATCTCTCTGTGGATCTCTGATGTCACCTAAGGGTCTCTCTGAGGCGCTTTGATGACACCTGAAGGGTCTCATTGTGGCTCTGTGATGTAAACTGAAGTGGCTTTATGTGGCTCAGGGATGTCACCTTAATGGTCTCTCTGTCATGTCACCTGAAGTGTTTCTGTGTGGCTCTGTTATGTCACCTGAAGTGTCTCTCGGTGTCTCTGTGATGTCACCTGAAGTGTCTTTCTGTGTCTCTGGAATGTCACCTGAAGGTTCTCTCAGTGGCTCTGTCATGTCACCTGAATGGTCTCTCTGTTTCTCTGTGATGTCACCTGAAGGGTCTATCTGTGGCTCTGTGATGTCACCTGAATGGTCTCTCTGTTTCTCTGTGATGTCACCTAAAGGGTCTCACTGTGTCTCTGTGTTGTCAACTGAAGACTCTATTTGTTGCTCTGTGATGTCACCTAAAGGTTATCTGTGGCTCTGTCATGTCACCTAAGGGTCTTACTGTGGCTTGTGATGTCAGCAGAAGGGTCTATATGTGGATTTGTCAAGTCCTCACAAGGGCCTCATTGTGGTTCTGTGATGAAACATGAACAATCTCACAGTGGATCTATGATGTCCACCTAGGTTCTCTCTGTGGCTCTGTGATGTCAACTGAAGTGTTTCAATGTGGCTCTGTGATGTCACCTGAAAAGTCTCTCTATGGATTAGTATGTCATCTGAAGGGTCAGTCTGTGGTTCTGTATTGTCACGTGAAGGATCTCTCTGTGGCTCTATGATGTCACTTAAAGGTCTCTCTGTGGTTCTGTGATGTGACCTAATGGGTCTCTCTGTATGTCTGTGATGTCACCTGGTGTCGATCTTTGGCTCTGTGATGTCACATGAAGGGTCTCATTTTGGCTCCGTGATGTCACCTGAAGGGTCTCTCTGTGCCTCTGTATGTCACCTGAAGGGTCTATCTGTGCCTCTGTGATGTCACCTGAAGTGTCTCTGTGGCTCTGTGATGTCACCTAATTGTCTTCCTGTGGCTCTGTGATGTTACCTGAAGCGTCCCATTGTGCCTTGTGATGTCAAATGAAAGGTCTCTCTGTGGATTTGTGATGTCAGCTGAAGGATCAATCTGTGGCTCTGCGTTGTCATCTAAATGGTCTCTCTGTGTCTCTGTGATGTCAACTGAAGGGTCTATCTGTGGCTCTGTGATGTCATCTGAAGTGTCTCACTGTGGTTCTGTGATGTCACCTAAAGGGTCTCACTGTGTCGTTGTGATGTCACTTAAGGGTCTATCTGTGGCTCTGTGATGTCACCTGAAGGGTCTCTCTGTGGCTCTGTGATATCACCTAAAGGGTCTCTCTGTGTCTATGTGATGTCAACTGAAGGGTCTATCTGTGTCTCTGTGATGTCACCTGAAGGGTCTCTGTGGCTCTGTGTTGTCACCTAAGTGTTCCCTGTTGCTCTGTGATGTCACCCGAAGGACATCTCTGTGGCTCTGTGATGACACCTGAAGGGTCTCATTTTGGCTCTGTGATGTCAACTGAATTGTATTTATATGGCTCTGTGATGTTAACTGAATGGCCTCTGTGTGGCTCTGTAATGTCACTTGAAGGGTCTCATTGTGGCTCTGTGAGGTCAACTGAAGTGTCTTTATGTGGCTCTGTGATGGCACCTGCATGGTCTCTCTGTGGCTCTGTGATGTGAACTGAAGGGTCTATCTTTGGCTCTGTGATATCACTTGAACGTTCTCTCTGTGTCTCTGTGATGTCAACTGAAGGGTCTAACTCTGCCTGTGTGATGTCACCTGAAGTGTCTCTGTGGCTCTGTGATGTCACCTAAGGCTCTGACTGTGGTTCTGTGATGTTACTGAAGGGACTCTCTGTGGATTTGTGATGTCCTCAGTAGGGCCTCTCTGTGGTTCTGTGATATCACCTGAAAAACCCCTTTTTGGATCTGTGATGTCCCCTGAGTGTCTCACAGTGGCTCTGTGATGTCAACTGAATGATCTCTCTGTTGCTATGTGATGTCACCTGAATAGTCTCTATGCGGCTTTGTGATGTCACCTGAAGGGTCTCATTGTGTGTCTGTGATGTATACTGATGTGTCTTTTCGTGGCTCTGTGATGTCTCTGTGTTTCTGTGGTGTCACCTGAATGGGCTCATTGTGGCTCTGTGATGTCAATTGAAAGGTCTCTCTGTGGATATGTGATGTCATCTGAAGGGTCATTCTGTGGCTCTGTGATGTCACCTAAAGTGTCTCTTTGTGTCTCTGTGATGTCAACTGAAGAGTCTATCTGTGTCTCTCTGATGTCAACTAAGTGTCACTCTTTTGCTCTGTCATGTCACCTGAAGGGTCTCTCTGTGTCTCTGTGATGTCAACGGAAGGGTCTATCTGTGTCTCTGTGATGCCACCTGAAGGGTCTCTGTGGCTCTGTGTTGTCACCTAAGTGTTCTCTGTGGCTCTGTGATGTCAACTGAAGGATATCTCTGTGTCTCTGTGATGTCATCTGAAGGGTCTCATTGTGGCTCTGTGATGTCAACTGAAGTGTATTTATATGGCTCTGTGATGTCAACATAATGGACTCTGTGAGGCTCTGTGAAGTCACCTGAAGGGTCTCAGTGTGTCTCTGTGAGGTCAACAGAAGTGGCTTTATGTGGCTCTGTGATGTCACCTGTATGGTCTCTCTGTGGCTCTGTGATGTCAACTGAAGGGTCTCATTGTGTCTGTGATGTAAACTGAATTGTCTTTTTGTGGCTCTGTGATGTCACCTGAATGGTCTCTCTGTGTCTCTGTGATGTCAACTGCAGGGTCTATCTGTGGCTCTGTGATGTCACCTGAAGGTTCTCTCTGTGTCTTTGTGATGTCAACTGAAGTGTCTAACGGTGTCTGTGTGATGTCACCTGAAGTGTCTCTGTGGCTCTGTGATGTCACCCAAGGGTCTGACTGTGGCTCTGTGATGCCACTGAAGGGTCTCTCTGTGTATTTGTGATGTTCACAGAAGGGCCTCTCTGTGGTTCGGTGATGTCACGTGAAGTATCTCTCTGTGTCTCTGTGATGTCATCTGAAGTGACGTTCTGTGGCTCTGTGATGTCACCTGAATGGTATCATTGTGGCTCTGTGATGTAAACTGAAATGTCTTAATGTGGCTCAATGATGTCACCTTAATGGTCTCTCTGTGGCTCTGTGATGTCAACTGAAGGGTCACATTGTGGTTCTGTGATGTCAACTGAAGGGTCTATCAATGGCTCTCTAATGTCACCTAAGTGCCTCTCTGTCACTCTGTCATGTCACCTGAAGTGTCTCTCGGTGTCTCTGTGATGTCAACTGAAGGGTCTCTCTGTGTCTCTGTGATGTCACCTGAAGGGTCTCTCTGTGTCTCTGTGATGTCACCTGAAGAGTCTCTCTATGGCTCTGTGATGTCACCAAAGGCTCTCTCTGTTCTCTGTGATGTCACTGAAGGGTCTAACTGTGACTCTATGTTGTCACCTGAAGTGTCTCTGTGGCTCTGAGATGTCACCTAAGGGTCTGACTATGGCTGTGTGATGTCAATGAAGGGTATCTCTGTGGATTTGTGATGTTCACAGAAGGGCCTCTCTGTGGTTCTGTGATGTCACCTGAAGAATCTCATTGTAGATCTGTGATGTCCCCTGAGTGTCTCACGGTTACTCTGTGATGTCAACTAATGATCTCTGTGGCTCTGTGATGTCACCTAAAGGGTCTCTCTCTGTCTCTGTGATGTCAGCTGAAAGGTCTATCTGTGGCTCTGTGATGTCAACTGAGTTGATTCTCTGTGGCTCTGTGATGTCACCTGAAGGGTCTCATTGTGGCTCTGTGATGTCAACTGAAAGTGTTCTCTGTGGATTTGTGATGTCTTCTGAAGGGTCATTCTGTGGTGTGATGTCCCCTGAAGGATCTCTCTGTGGCTCTATGATGTCACCTAAGGGTCTCTCTGTGGCTCTGTGATGACACCTGAAGGTTCTCATTGTGGTTCTGTGATGTCACCTGAAGGATCTCTCTGTGTCTCTGTGATGTCACCTAAAATGTCTCTCTGTGGCTCTGTGATGTCACCTAAAGGGTCTCTCTGTGTCTCTGTGATGTCAACAGTAGGATCTATCTGTGTCTCTGTGATGTCACCTGAAATGTCTCTGTGGCTCTGTGATGTCACCTAAGTGTCTCACTGTGGCTCTGTGATGTCACATGAAGGGTCTTCCTGTGTCTCTGTGATGTCACCTGAAGGGTCTCATTGTGCCTTGTGATGTCAACTGAAAGGTCTCTCTGTGGATTTGTGATGTCAGCTGAAGGATCATTCTGTGGCTCTGTGATGTCATCTAAATGGTCTCTCTGTGTCTCTGTGATGTCAGCTGAGTGGATTCTCTGTGGCTCTGTGTTGTCACCTGAAGGGTCTCATTGTGGCTCTGTGATGTCAAATGAAAGGTCTCTCTGTGGATTTGTGATGTATTCTGAAGGGTCATTCTGTGGTGTGATGTCACCTGAAGGATCTCTGTGGCTCTGTGATGTCACTTAAGTGTCTCTCTGTGGCTTTGCCATGTCACCTGAAGGGTCTCATTGTGGCTCTGTGATGTAAACTGAAGGATCTCTCTGTGTCTAAGTGATGTCACCTAAGGGTCTCTTTGTGGCTCTGTGATGACACCTGAAGGGTCTCATTGTGGTTCTGTGATGTCACCTGAAGGATCTCTCTTGTCTCTGTGATGTCACCAGAAGGGACTTTCTGTGGCTCTGTGATGTCACCTGAAGGGTCTCATTGTGGCTCTGTGATGTAAACTGAAGTGTCTTTATGTGGCTCAGGGATGTCACCTTAATGGTCTCTCTGTTGCTCTGTCATGTCACCTGAAGTGTTTCTCTGTGGCTCTGTTATGTCACCTGAAGTGTCTCTCTGTGTCTCTATGATGTCACCTGAAGTGTCTTTCTGTTACTCTGTGATGTCACCTGAAGGGTCTCTCAGTGGCTCTGTGATGTCACCTGAAGGATCTCTCTATGTTTCTGTAATGTCACCTGAAGGGTCTATCGGTGGCTCTGTGATGTCACCTGAAGGGTCTATCTGTGGCTCTGTGATGTCAGCTAAAGGGTCTGACTGTGTCTCTGTGTTATCAACTAAAGAGTCTATTTGTCGCTCTGTGATGTCACCTAAAGTGTATCTGTGGCTCTGTGATGTCACCTAAGTGTCTCCCTGTGGCTCTGTGATGTCACATGAAATGTCTTCCTGTGGCTCTGTGATGTTATGTGAAGGGTCTCATTGTGCCTTGTGATGTCAACTGAAAGGTCTCTCTGTGGATTTGTGATGTCAGCTGAAGGATCATTCTGTGTCTCTGTGATGTCATCTAAATGGTCTCTCTGTGTCTCTGTGATGTCAACTGAAGGGTCTATCTGTGGCTCTGTGATGTCACCGGAAGGTTCTCTCTGTGGCTCTGTGATGTCACATAAAGTGTCTCTCTGTGTCTCTGTGATATCAACTGAAGGGTCTATCTGTGTCTCTGTGATGTCACCTGAAGGGTCTCTGTGGCTCTGTGTTGTCACCTAACTGTTCTCTGTGGCCCTGTGAGGTCACCTAAGTGTTCTCTGTGGCTCTGTGATGTCACCTGAAGGGACTCATTGTGGCTCTGTGATGTTAACTGAAGTGTATTTATATGGCTCTGTGATGTCCACAGAATGGCCTCTTTGTGGCTCTGTGATGTCACCTGAAGGTTCTCATTGTGGCTCTGTGAGGTCAACAGAAATGTCTTTATGTGGCTCTGTGATGTCACCTGAATGATCTCTCTGTGGCTCTGTGATGTCAACTGAAGGGTCTCATGTGACTCTGTGATGTAAACTGAATTGTCTTTTTGAGTCTGTGTGATGTCACCTGAATGGTCTCTCTGTGTCTCTGTGATGTCACCTGAGGGTCTATCTGTGGCTCTGTGATGTCACCTGAAGGTTCTCTCTGTGTCTCTGTGATGTCAACTGAAGTGTCTAACTGCGCCTGTGTGATGTCACCTGAAGTGTCTCTGTGGCTCTGTGATGTCACCTAAGGGTCTGCATGTGGCTCTGTGATGTCACTGAAGGGTCTCTCTGTGGATTTGTGATGTTCACAGAAGGGCCTCTCTGTGGTTCTGTGATGTCACCTGAAGGATCTCTCTGTGTCTCTGTGATGTTATCTGATGGTACTTTCTGTTGCTTTGTGATATAACCTGAAGTGTCTCATTGTGGTACTGTGATGTCAACTGAAGGGTCAATCTGTGGCTCTCTGTTGTCACCAAAAAGGTCTCTCTGTAAGTATGTGATGTCAATGAAGTGTCTAACTGTGCCTCTGTGTTTTCACCTGAAGTGTCTCTGTGGCTCTGTGATGTCACCTAAGGGTCTGACTATGGCTCTGTGATGTCACTGAAGGGTCTCTCTGTGGATTTGTGATGTTCACAGAAGGGCCTCTCTGTGGTTCTGTGATGTCACCTGAAGAATCTCAATGTAGATCTGTGATGTCCCGAGTGTCTCATGGTGGCTCTGTGATGTTAACTGAAGTGTATTTATATGGCTCTGTGATGTCAACAGAATGGCTGCTGAGTGGCTCTGTGATGTCACCTGAAGGGTCTCAGTGTGTCTCTGTGAGGTCAACTGAAGTGTCTTTATCTAGCTTTGTGATGTCACCTGTATGGTCTCTCTGTGGCTCTGTGATGTCAACTGAAGTGTCTCATTGTGTCTGTGATGTAAACTGAATTTACTATTGTGGCTCTGTGATGTCACCTGAATGGTCTCCTGTGTCTCTGTGATGTCACCTGAAAGTCTCATTGTGGCTCTGTGAGGTCAACTGAAGTGTCTTTATATTGCTCTGTGATGTCACCTGAATGATCTCTCTGTGGCTCTGTGATGCAACTGAAGGGTCTCATTGTGGCTCTGTGATGTAAACTGAATTGTCTTTTTGTGGCTCTGTGATGTCACCTGAATGTTCTCTCTGTGTCTCTGTGATTTCAACTGAATGGTCTATCTGTGGCTCTGTGATGTCACCTGAATGTTCTATCTGTGGCTCTGTGATGTCACTGGAAGTGTCTCTCTGTGTCTCTGTGATTTCAACTGAATGGTCTATCTGTGGCTCTGTGATGTCACCTGAATGTTCTATCTGTGGCTCTGTGATGTCACCTGAATGGTCTCTCTGTGTCTCTGTGATGTCAACTGAAGGGTCTATCTGTGGCTCTGTGATGTCACCTGAAGGTTCTCTCTGTGTCTTTGTGATGTCAACTGAAGTGTCTCTTGGCTCTGTGACAACACCTAAGGGTCTGACAGTGGCTCTGTGATGTCACTGAAGGGTCTCTCTGTGGATTTGTGATATTCACGGAAGGGCCTCTCTGTGGTTCTGTGATGTCACCTGAAGGATCTCTCTGTGTCTCTGTGATGTCATCTGAAGGGACTTTCTGTGGCTCTGTGATGTCACCTGAATGGTCTCTTTGTGGCTCTGTGATGTCACCTAAGTGTCTCCCTGTGGCTCTGTGATGTCACATGAAACGTCTTCCTGTGGCTCTGTGATGTCACCTGAAGGGTCTCATTGTGCCTTGTGATGTCAACTGAAAGGTCACTCTGTGGATTTGCGATGTCAGCTGAAGGATCATTCTGTGTCTCTGTGATGTTATCTAAATGCTCTCTCTGTGTCTCTGTGATGTCCACTGAAGGGTCTATTTGTGGCTCTGTGATGTCATCTGAAGGGGCTCACTGTGGTTCTGTGATGTCACCTAAAGTGTCTCATGTGTCGCTGTGATGTCACATGAAGGCTCTATCTGTGTCTCTGTGATGTCACCTGAAGGGTCTCTGTGACTCTGTGTTGTCACCTAAGTGTTCTCTGTGGCTCTGTGATGTAACCTAAGTGTTCTCTGTGGCTCTGTGATGTTACCTGAAAGGTCTCATTGTGGCTCTGTGATGTCAACTGAAGTGTATTTATATGGCTCTGTGAGGTCAACAGAATGGCCTCTGTCTGGCTCTGTGATGTCACCTGAAGGGTCTCATTGTGGCTCTGTGAGGTCAACTGAAGTGTCTTTATGTGGCTCTGTGATGTCAACTGTATGGTCTCTCTGTGGCTCTGTGATGTCACCTGAAGGGTCTCATTGTGGCTCTGTGATGTAAACTGAATTGTCTTTTTGTGGCTCTGTGATGTCACCTGAAGCGTCTCTCTGTGTCCCTGTTATGTCAACTGAAGGGTATATCTGTGACTCTGTGATGTCACCTGAAAGTTTTCTCTGTGTCTCTGTGATGTCAACTGAAGGGTCTAACTGTGCCTGTGTGATGTCAGCTGAAGTGTCTCTGTGGCTCTGTGATGTCACCTAAGGCTCTGACTGTGGTTCTGTGATGTCACTGAAGGGTTTCTCTGTGGATTTGTGATGTCCTCAGAAGGGCCTCTCTGTGGTTCTGTTATGTCACCTGAAGAATCTCATTGTGGATCTGTGTTGTCCCCTGATATCTCACGGTGGCTCTGTGATGTCAACTGAATGATCTCTCTGTTGCTCTGTGATGTCACCTGACTGGTCTCTCTGCGGCTTTGTGATATCATCTGAAGGGTCTCTTGTGTGTCTGTGATGTATACTGATGTGTCTTTTCATAGCTCTGTGATGTCTCTGTGTTTCTGTGGTGTCACCTGAATGGGCTCATTGTGTCTCTGTGATGACAATTGAAAAGTCTCTCTGTGTATATGTGATGTCATCTGAACGGTCATTCTGTGGCTCTGTGATGTCACCTAAAGAGTCTCTTTGTGTCTCTGTGATGTCAACTGAAGGGTCTATCTGTGGCTCCCTGATGTCAACTAAGTTTCACTCTTTCGCTCTCTCATGTCACCTGAAGTTTCTCTCTGTGTCTTTGTGATGTCAACTGAAGCGTCTATCTGTGTTTCTGTGATGTCACCTGAAGGGTCTCTCTGCGGCTCTGTATTGTCACCAAAAATGTCTCTCTGTGTCTCTGTGATGTCACCTGAAGTGTCTCACTGTGGCTCTTTGATGTCACCTGAAGAGTCTCTCTGTGGCTCATTGATGTCACCTAAGAGTCTGACTGTGGCTCAGTTATGTCACTGAAGGGTCTCTCTGTGGATTTGCGATGTCCTCAGAAGGGTCTCTCTGTGCTTCTGTGATGTCACCTGAAGAATCTCATTGTAGATCTGTGATGTCCCCTGAGTGTCTCACGGAGGCTTTGTGATGTCAACTGAGTGATCTCTCGGTGGCTCTGTGATGTCACCTAAAGGGTCTCTCGCTGTCTCTGTGATGTCAGTTGAAGGGTCTATCTGTGGCTCTGGGATGTCACCTGAATGGATTCTCTGTGGCTCTGTGATGTCACCTGAAAAGTCTCATTGTGGCTCTGTGATGTCAACTGAAAGTTCTCTCTGTGGATTTGTGATGTCTTCTGAAGGGTCATTCTGTGGTGTGATGTCACCTGAAGGATCTCCCTGTGGCTCTGTGATATAACCTAAGGGTCTCTCTGTGGCTCTGTGATGACACCTGAAGGGTCTCATTGTGGTTCTGTGATGTCACCTGAAGGATCTCTCTGTGTCTCTGTGATGTCATCTGAAGGGACTTTCTGTGGCTCTGTGATGTCACGTGAAGGGTCTCATTGTGGCTCTGTGATGTAAACTGAATTGTCTTTTTGTGGCTCTGTGATGTCACCTGAAGCGTCTCTCTGTGTCCCTGTTATGTCAACTGAAGGGTATATCTGTGACTCTGTGATGTCACCTGAAAGTTTTCTCTGTGTCTCTGTGATGTCAACTGAAGGGTCTAACTGTGCCTGTGTGATGTCAGCTGAAGTGTCTCTGTGGCTCTGTGATGTCACCTAAGGCTCTGACTGTGGTTCTGTGATGTCACTGAAGGGTTTCTCTGTGGATTTGTGATGTCCTCAGAAGGGCCTCTCTGTGGTTCTGTTATGTCACCTGAAGAATCTCATTGTGGATCTGTGTTGTCCCCTGATATCTCACGGTGGCTCTGTGATGTCAACTGAATGATCTCTCTGTTGCTCTGTGATGTCACCTGACTGGTCTCTCTGCGGCTTTGTGATATCATCTGAAGGGTCTCTTGTGTGTCTGTGATGTATACTGATGTGTCTTTTCGTAGCTCTGTGATGTCTCTGTGTTTCTGTGGTGTCACCTGAATGGGCTCATTGTGTCTCTGTGATGACAATTGAAAAGTCTCTCTGTGTATATGTGATGTCATCTGAACGGTCATTCTGTGGCTCTGTGATGTCACCTAAAGAGTCTCTTTGTGTCTCTGTGATGTCAACTGAAGGGTCTATCTGTGGCTCCCTGATGTCAACTAAGTTTCACTCTTTCGCTCTCTCATGTCACCTGAAGTTTCTCTCTGTGTCTTTGTGATGTCAACTGAAGCGTCTATCTGTGTTTCTGTGATGTCACCTGAAGGGTCTCTCTGCGGCTCTGTATTGTCACCAAAAATGTCTCTCTGTGTCTCTGTGATGTCACCTGAAGTGTCTCACTGTGGCTCTTTGATGTCACCTGAAGAGTCTCTCTGTGGCTCATTGATGTCACCTAAGAGTCTGACTGTGGCTCAGTTATGTCACTGAAGGGTCTCTCTGTGGATTTGCGATGTCCTCAGAAGGGTCTCTCTGTGCTTCTGTGATGTCACCTGAAGAATCTCATTGTAGATCTGTGATGTCCCCTGAGTGTCTCACGGAGGCTTTGTGATGTCAACTGAGTGATCTCTCGGTGGCTCTGTGATGTCACCTAAAGGGTCTCTCGCTGTCTCTGTGATGTCAGTTGAAGGGTCTATCTGTGGCTCTGGGATGTCACCTGAATGGATTCTCTGTGGCTCTGTGATGTCACCTGAAAAGTCTCATTGTGGCTCTGTGATGTCAACTGAAAGTTCTCTCTGTGGATTTGTGATGTCTTCTGAAGGGTCATTCTGTGGTGTGATGTCACCTGAAGGATCTCCCTGTGGCTCTGTGATATAACCTAAGGGTCTCTCTGTGGCTCTGTGATGACACCTGAAGGGTCTCATTGTGGTTCTGTGATGTCACCTGAAGGATCTCTCTGTGTCTCTGTGATGTCATCTGAAGGGACTTTCTGTGGCTCTGTGATGTCACGTGAAGGGTCTCATTGTGGCTCTGTGATGTAAACTGAAGTATCTTTATGTGGCTCCGTGATGTCACCTTAATGGTCTCTCTGTAGCTCTGTGATGTCACCTGAAGGGTCTCATTGTGGCTCTGTGATGTCAACTGAAGGGTCTATCTGTGGCTCTCTGATGTCACCTAAGTGCCTCTCTGTCACTCTGTCATGTCACCTGAAGTGTCTCTCCGTGTCTCTGTGATGTCAACTGAAGGGTCTTTCTGTGGCTCTGTCATGTCATTTGAAGGGTCTCTCTGTGTCTCTGTGATGTCACCTGAAGAGTCTCTCTTTGGTTCTGTGATGTCACCAAAAGTTCTCTCTGTGTCTCTGTGATGTCAACTGAAGGGTATAACTGTCCCTCGGTGATGTTATCGGAAGTGTCTCTGTGGCTCTGTGATGTCGCCTAAGGGTCTGAATGTGGCTCTGTGAAGTCACTGAAGGGACTCTCTGTGGATTTGTGATGTTCACAGAAGGGCCTCCCTGTGGTTCTGTGATGTCACCTGAAGAATCTCATTGTGGATCTGTGATGTCCCCTGAGTGTCTCTCGGTGGCTCTGTGATGTCAACTGAATGATCTCTCTGTGGCTCTGTGATGGCACCTAAAGGGTCTCATTGTGGCTCTGTGATGTAAACTGAAGTGTGTTTATGTGGCTCTGTGAAGTCACCTGAATGGTCTCTCTGTAGCTCTGTGATGTAACATGAAGGGTCTCATTGTGGCTCTGTGATGTCAACTGAAAGTTCTCTCTGTGGATTTGTGATGTCTTCTGAAGGGTCATTCTGTGGTGTGATGTCACCTGAAGGATCTGTCTGTGGCTCTGTGATGTCACCGAAAGGTCTTTCTGTGGCTCTGTGATGACACCTGATGGGTCTCATTGTGGTTCTGTGATGTCACCTGAAATATGTCTCTGTGTCTCTGTGATGTCAACTGAAGGGACTTTCTGTGGCTCTGTGATGTCACCTGAAGGGTCTCATTGTGGCTCTGTGATGTAAACTGAAGTGTATTATGTGGCTCAGGGATGTCACCTTAATGGTCTCTCTGTCTCTCTGTCATGTCACCTGAAGCGTATATCTGTGGCTCTGTGAAGTCACCTGAAGGGTCTCTCTGTGTCTCTGTGATGTCACCTGAAGGGTCTTTCTGTGGCTCTGTTATGTCACCTGCAGATTCTCTCAGTGGCTTTGTGATGTCACCTGAAGGATGTTTCTGTGTCTGTGATGTCACCTGAAGGTTCTATCTGTGGCTCTGTGATGTCACCTGAAGGGTCTCTCTGTGGCTCTGTGATATCAACTAAAGGGTCTCACTGTGTCTCTGTCTTGTCAACTGAAGAGTCTATTTGTCGCTCTGTGATGTCACCTAATGGGTATCTTTGGCTCTGTGATGTCACCTAATGGTCTGAGTGTGGCTTGTTATGTCACCAGAAGGGTCTATGTGTAGATTTCTGAAGTACTCACAAGGGCCTCTCTGTGGTTCTGTGATGAAACATGAACAATCTCACAGTGGATCTATGATGTCCCCTAAGGTTCTCTCTGTGGCTCTTTAATGTCACCTGACGTGTCTCACTGTGGCTCTGTGTTGTCACCTGAAATGTCTCTCTATGGATTAGTATGTCATCTGAAGGCTCAGTCTGTTGTTCTTATTTGTCACCTGAAGGATCTCTCTGTGGCTCTGTGATGTCACCTATGGGTCTCTCTGTGGTTCTGTGATGTGACCTAATGGGTCTCTCTGTATGTCTGTGATGTCACGTGAAGTGTCGCTAGTTGGCTCTGTGTTGTCACCTGAAGGGTCTCATTTTGGCTCTGAGATGTCACTTGAAGAGTCTCTCTGTGGCTCTGTGATGTCACCTGAAGGGTCTATTTGTGTATCTGTAATGTCACCTGAAGGGTCTCTCTGTGTCTCTGTATTGTCACCAAAATGGTCTCTCTGTGTCTCTGTGATGTCAACTGAAGGGTCTATCTGTGGCTCTGTCATGTCACATGAAGGGTCTCTCTGTGGCTCTGTGATGTCACCTGAAGGGTCTATCTGTGTCTCTGTGATGTCACCTGAAGTGTCTCACTGAGGCTCTGTTTTGTCAACTGAAGAGTCTCTCTGTGGCTCTGTGATGTCACAAAAGGGTCCCTCTGTGTCTCTGTGATGTCAAGTGAAGGGTCTAACTGTTCCAGTGTGATGTCACCTGAAGTGTCTCTGTGGCTCTGTGATGTCACCTAAGGGTCTGACTGTGGCTCTGTGATGTCACTGAAGGGACTCTCTGTGGATTTGTGATGTCCTCAGAAGGGCCTCTCTGTGGTTCTGTGATGTCACCAGAAAAACCCCTTTTTGGATCTGGGATGTCCCCTGAGTGTCTCACGGTGGCTATGTGATGTCAAATGAATGATCTCTCTGTTGCTCTGTGATGTCACCTGAATGGTCTCTCTTTGTCTCTGTGATGTCACCTGAAGGGTCTCATTGTGTGTCTGTGATGTATACTGATGTGTCTTTTCGTGGCTCTGTGATGTCTCTGTGTTTCTGTGATGTCTCCTGAATGGGCTCATTGTGGCTCTGTGATGTCAATTGAAAGTTCTCTCTGTGGATATGTGATGTCCTCTGAAGGGTCATTCTGTGGCTCTGTGATGTCACCTAAAGAGTCTCATTGTGGCTCTGTGATGTCAACTGAAGGGTCTCTCTGTGTCTCTGTGATGTCACCTGAAGGGTCTCTCTGTGTCTCTGTGATGTCACCTGAAGAGTCTCTCTATGGCTCTGTGATGTCACCAAAGGCTCTCTCTGTTCTCTGTGATGTCACTGAAGGGTCTAACTGTGACTCTATGTTGTCACCTGAAGTGTCTCTGTGGCTCTGAGATGTCACCTAAGGGTCTGACTATGGCTGTGTGATGTCAATGAAGGGTATCTCTGTGGATTTGTGATGTTCACAGAAGGGCCTCTCTGTGGTTCTGTGATGTCACCTGAAGAATCTCATTGTAGATCTGTGATGTCCCCTGAGTGTCTCACGGTTACTCTGTGATGTCAACTAATGATCTCTGTGGCTCTGTGATGTCACCTAAAGGGTCTCTCTCTGTCTCTGTGATGTCAGCTGAAAGGTCTATCTGTGGCTCTGTGATGTCAACTGAGTTGATTCTCTGTGGCTCTGTGATGTCACCTGAAGGGTCTCATTGTGGCTCTGTGATGTCAACTGAAAGTGTTCTCTGTGGATTTGTGATGTCTTCTGAAGGGTCATTCTGTGGTGTGATGTCCCCTGAAGGATCTCTCTGTGGCTCTATGATGTCACCTAAGGGTCTCTCTGTGGCTCTGTGATGACACCTGAAGTGTCTCTATGGCTCTGTGATGTCACCTAAGTGTCTCCCTGAGGCTCTGTGATGTCACTTGAAGGGTCTCTCTGGGGCTCTGTGATGTCACCTGAAGGATCTCATTGTGGCTCTGTGATGTCAACGGAAAGGTCTCTCTGTGGATTTGTGATGTCTTCTGAAGGGTCATTCTGTGGGGTGGTGTCACCTGAAGGATCTCTCTGTGGCTCTGTGATGTCACCTAAGGGTCTCTCTGTGGCTCTGTTATGACAACTGAAGGGTCTCATTGTGGTTCTGTGATGTCACCTGAAGGATCTCATTGTGGCTCTGTGATGTAAACTGAAGTGTCTTTATGTGGCTCAGGGATGTCACCTTAATGGTCTTCTGTCGCTCTGTCATGTCACCTGAAGTGTATCTCTGTGGCTCTGTGATGTCACCTGAAGGGTCTCCCTGTGTCTCTGTGATGTCACCTAAAGTGCCTTTCTGTGGCTCTGTGATGTCACCTGGATGGTCTCTCAGTGGCTCTGTGATGTCACCTGAACGATTTCTCTGTGTCTCTGTGATGTCACCTGAAGGTTCTATCTGTGGCTCTGTGATGTCAAATGAAGGGTCTCCCTGTGGCTCTGTGATGTCACCTGAAGGGTCTCATTGTGCCTTGTGATGTCAACTGAAAGGTCTCTCTGTGGATTTGTGATGTCAGCTGAAGGGTCATTCTGTGGCTCTGTGATGTCATCTAAATTGTCTCTCTGTGTCTCTGTGATGTCAACTGAAAGGTCTATCTGTGGCTCTCTGATGTCACCTAAGCGTCTCTCTGTGGCTCTGTCATGTCACCTGAAGGGTCTATCTGTTGCTCTGTGATGTCATCTGAAGGGTTTCACTGTGGTTCTGTGATGTCACCTAAAGGGTCTCACTGTGACGCTATGATGTCAACTGAAGGGTCTATCTGTGGCTCTGTGATGTCACCTGAAAGGTCTCTCTTGGCTCTGTGATGTCACCTAAAATGTCTCTCTGTGTCTCAGTGATGTCACCTGAAAGGTCTATCTGTGCCTTAAGCTCTATCTGTGGCTCTCTGATGTCACCTTAAGTGATTCTGTGGCTCTGTGTTGTCACATAAGTGTTCCCTGTGGTTCTGTGATGTCAATGAAAGATATCTCTGTGGCTCTGTAATGTCACAAGAAGGTTCTCATTTTGGCTCTGTGATGTCAACTAAAGTGTATTCATATGACTCAGTGATGTCACCTGAAGTGTCTCATTGTGGCTCCCTGATGTAACTGAAGTGTCTTTTTGTGGCTCTGTGATATCACCTGAAGAATCTTATTATGGATCTGTGATGTCCCCTGAGTGTCTCACGGTGGCTCAGTGATGTCAACTGAATAATCTCTCTGTTGCTCTGTGATGTCACCTAAATGGTCTCTCTGTGACTTTGTGATGTCACCTGAAGGGTCTCAATGTGGGTCTGTGATGTATACTGATGTGACATTTCGAGGCTCTGTGATGTCTCTGTATTTCTGTGATGTCACCTGAATGGGCTCATTGTGGCTCTTTGATGTCAATTGAAAGGTCTCTGTGTGGATATGTGATGTCATATGAACGGTCTTTCTGTGGCTCTGTGATGTCACCTAAAGAGTCTCTTTGTGTCTCTGTGATGTCAACTGAAAGCTCTATCTGTGGCTCTCTGATGTCAACTGAAGGGTCTATCTGTGTCTCTGTGACGTCACCTGACGGGTCTCTCTGTGGCTCTGTATTGTCACCAAAAGGGGTCTCTGTGTGTCTGTGATATCACCTGAAGTGTCTCACTGTGGCTCTTTGATGTCACCTGAAGAGTCTCTCTGTGGCTCTGTGATGTCACCTAAAGGGTCTCCTTGTGTCTCTGTGAAGTCAACTGAAGGGTCTAACTGTGCCTCTGTGACGTCACCTGAAGTGTCTCTGTGGCTCAGTGATGTCACCTAAGAGTCTGACTGTGGCTCTGTGATGTCACTGAAGGGTCACTCTGGATTTGTGATGTTCACAGAAGGGCCTATCTGTGGTTCTTTGATGTTACCTGCAGAATCTCATTGTGGATCTGTGATGTCCCCTGAGTGTCTCACGGTGGCTCTGTGATGTCAACTGAATGATCTCTCTGTGGCTCTGTGATGGGACCTGAATGGTCTCTTTGAGGCTCTGTGATGTCTCCTAAAGGGTCTCATTGTGGCTCTGTGATGTAAACTGAAGTGTCTTTATGTGGCTCTGTGATGTCACCTGAATGTTCTCTCTGTGGCTCTGTGATGTCACCTGAAGGGTCTCATTGTGGCTCTGTGATGTCAACTAAAAGGTCTCTCTGTGGATTTGTGATGTCATCTGAAGGGTCATTCTGTGGTGTGATGTCTCTGTGGTTCTGTGATATAACCTAATGGTCTCTCTGTGGCTCTGTGATGACACCTGAAGTGTCTCTATGGCTCTGTGATGTCACCTAAAGGTCTCTCTGTGGCTCTGTGAAACACCTGAAGGGTCTCATTGTGGTTCTGTGATGTCACCTGAAGGATGTCCGTGTGTCTCTGTGATGTCACCTGAAGGGACTTTCTGTGGCTCTGTGATGTCACCTGAAGGGTCTCATTGTTGCTCTGTGATGTAAACTGAAGTGTCTTTATGTGGCTCAAGGATGTCACCTTAATGGTATCTTGTCGCTCTGTGATGTCACCTGAAGGGTCTATCTGTGGCTCTGTGATGTCACCTGAAGGGTCTCTCTGTGTCTCTGTGATGTTACCTGAAGTGTCTTTCTGTGTCTCTGTGATGTCACCTGAAAGTTCTATCTGTGGCTCTGTGATGTCACCTGAAGGGTCTCTCTGTGGCTCTGTGATGTCACCTAAAGGGTCTCAAAGTGTCTCTGTGATGTCAACTGAAGAGTCTGTTTGTCACTCTGTGATGTCACCTAAAGGGTATCTTTGGCTTGTGATGTCAACTAATTGTCTGAGTGTGGCTTGTGATGTCACCAGAAGGGTCTATGTGTGGATTTGTGAAGTCCTCACAAGGGCCTCTCTGTGGTTCTGTGATGAAACATGAACAACCTCACAGTGGATCTATCATGTCCCATAAGGTTCTCTCTGTGGCTCTGTGATGTCACATGACGTGGCTCACTGTGGCTCTGTGATGTCACCTGAAAAGTCTCTCTGGGGCTCTGTAATGTCACCTAAGGGTCTCTCTGTGGTTCTGTGATGTGACCTAATGTGTCTCTCTGTATGTCTGTGATGTCACGTGAAGTATCGCTAGTTGGCTCTGTGATGTCACCTGAAGGGTCTCATTTTGGCTCTGTGATGTCACCTGAAGTGTCTCTGTGGCTCTGTGATGTCACCTAAGTGTCTTCCTGTGGCTCTGTGATGTCAAATGAAGGGTCTCCCTGTGGCTCTGTGATGTCACCTGAAGGGTCTCATTGTGCCTTGTGATGTCAACTGAAAGGTCTCTCTGTTGATTTGTGATGTCAGCTGAAGGGTCATTCTGTGGCTCTGTGATGTCATCTAAATTGTCTCTCTGTGTCTCTGTGATGTCAACTGAAAGGTCTATCTGTGGCTCTCTGATGTCACCTAAGTGTCTCTCTGTGGCTCTGTCATGTCACCTGAAGGGTCTATCAGTTGCTCTGTGATGTCATCTGAAGGGTTTCACTGTGGTTCTGTGATGTCACCTAAAGGGTCTCACTGTGTCTCTGTGATGTCACCTGAAGGGTCTATCTGTGGCTCTGTGATGTCACCTGAAGGGTCTCTCTGTGGCTCTGTGATGTCACCTAAAGGGTCTATCTGTGCCTCTGTGATGTCACCTGAATGTTCTCTGTGGCTCTGTGTTGTCACCTAACTGTTCCCTGTGGCTCTGTGATGTCACCTGAAGGATATCTCTTTGGCTCTGTGATGTCACCTCAAGGGTCTCATTGTGGCTCTGTGATGTCAACTGAAGTGTATTTATATGTCTCAGTGATGTCACCTGACGGGTCTCCTTGTGGCTCTGTGATGTAAAATGAAGTGTCTTTTTTTGGCTCTGTGATGTCACCTGAACGGTCTCTCTGTCTCTGTGATGTCAACTGAAGTGTCTATCTGTGACTCTGTGATGTCACCTGAAGGTTCTCTCTATGTCTCTGTAATGTCAACTGAAGGGTCTAACTGGGCCTGTGTGATTTCACTTGAAGTGTCTATGTGGCTCTGTGATGTCACCTAGGGTCTGACTGTGGCTCTGTGATGTCACAGAAGGGACTCTCTGTGGATTTGTGATGTCCTCAGAAGGCCCTCTCTGTGGTTCTGTGATGTCACCTGAAGAATCTCATTTTGGATCTGTGATGTCCCCTGAGTGTCTCACGGTGACTCAGTGATGTCAACTGAATGATCTCTCTGTTGCTCTGTGATGTCACCTGAATGGTCTCTCTGCGACTTTGTGATGTCACCTGAATGGGCTCATTGTGGCTCTGTGATGTCAATTGAAAGGTCTCTCTGTGGATATGGGATGTCATCTAAAGGGTCATACTGTGGCTCTGTGATGTCTCCTAAAGAGTCTCTTTGAGTCTCTGTGATGTCAACTGAAGGGTCTATCTGTGGCTCTCTGATGTAAACTAAGTATCTCTCTTTCGCTCTCTCATGTCACCTGAAGGGTCTCTCTGTGTCTCTGTGATGTCAACTGAAGGGTCTATCTGTGTCTCTGTGACGTCACCTGAAGTGTCTCTCTGGCTCTGTATTGTCACCAAAAGGGTGTCTCTGTGTCTCTGTGATGTCACCTGAAGTGTCTCACTGTGGCTCTTTGATGTCACCTGAAGAGTCTCTCTGTGGCTCTGTGATGTCACCAAAAGGGTCTCTCTGTGTCTCTGTGATATCAAATGAAGTGTATAACTATGCCTCTGTGATGTCACCTGAAGTGTCTCTGTGGCTCAGTGATGTCTCCTAAGAGTCTGACTGTGGCTCTGTGATGTCACAGAAGGGTCACACTGTGGATTTGTGATGTCCTCAGAAGGGTCTATCTGTGGTTCTGTGATGTCACCTGAAGAATCTCATTGTAGATCTGTGAAGTCCCCTGAGTTTCTCACGGTGGCTCTGTGATGTCAACTGAAATATATCTCTGTAGCTCTGTGATGTCACCTAAAGGGTCTCTCTCTGTCTCTGTGATGTCACCTGAAGGATCTCTCTGTGGCTCCGTGATGTCACCTAAGGGTCTCTCTGTGGCTCTGTGATGCCACCACTAGGGTCTCATTGTGGTTCTCTGATGTCACCTGAAGGATCTCTCTTTGTCTCTGTGATGTCACCTGAAGGGACTTTCTGTGGCTCAGTGATGTCACCTGAAGGGTCTCCTTGTGGCTCTGTGATGTCAACTGAATGGTGTCTCTGTGGATTTTTGATGTCTTCTGAAGGGTCATTCCATGACTCTGTTGTGTCACCTATAGGGATTCTCTGTGTCTCTTTGATGTCAACTGAAGGGTCTAACTGTCCCTCGGTGATGTCACCTGAAGTGTCTCTGTGGCTCGGTGATGTCATCTAAGGGTCTGACTGTGGATCTGTGATGTCAATGAAGTGTCTCTCTGTGGATTTGTCATTTGCACAGAAGGGCCTCTTTGTGGTTCTGTGATGTCACCTGAGGAATCTCATGGTGGATCTGTGATGTCCCCTGAGTGTCTCACGGTGGCTCTGTGATGTCAACTGAATGGTCTTTCTGAGGCTCTGTGATGTGACCTAAAGGGTCTCATTGTGGCTCTGTGATGTAAACTTAAGTGTCTTTATGTGGCTCAGTGATGTAACCTGAATGGTCTCTCTGTGGCTCTATGATGTCACCTGAAGAGCCTCATTTTGGCTCTCTGATGTCAATTAATTGCCTCTCTTTCGCTCTCTTGTGTCACCTGAAGAGTCTCTCGGTGTCTCTGTGATGTCAACTGAAGGTTCTATCTGTGTCTCTGTGACGTCAACTTAAGGGTCTCTCTATGGCTCTGTATTGTCACCAAAAGGGTCTCTCTGTGTCTCTGTGATGTCACCTGAAGTGTCTCACTGTGGCTCTTTGATGTCACCTGAAGTGTCTCTCTGTGGCTCTGTGATGTCACCAAAAGGGTATCTCTGTGTCTCTGTGATGTCAACTGAAGTGTCTAACTGTGCCTCTGTGATGTCACCTGAAGTGTCTCTGTGGCTCAGTGATGTCACCTAAGGGTCTGACTGTGGCTCTGTGATGTCACTGAAGGGTCTCTCTGTGGATGTGTGATGTTCACAGAAGGGCCTCTCTGTGGTTCTGTGATGTCACCTGAGGAATCTCATGGTGGATTTGTGATGTTCCCTGAGTGTCTCACTGTGGCTCTGTGATGTCAACTGAATGGTCTCTCTGAGACTCTGGGATGTCACCTAAAGGGTCTCATTGTGGCTCTGTGATTTAAACTTAAGTGTCTTTATGTGGCTATGTAATGTCACCAGAATGGTCTCTCTATGGCTCTGTGATATCACCTGAATTGTCTCTTTGTGGCTTGTGATGTCAACTGAAAGGTCTCTCTGTGGATTTGTGATGTCATCTGTAGGGTCATTCTGTGTCTCTGTGATGTCACCTAAGGGTCTGACTGTGGCTCAGTGATGTCACTGAAGGGCCTCTCTGTGGATCTGTGATGTAACCTGTAGAATCTCATTTTGGATCTGTGATGTCTCCTGAGTGTCTCACAGTGGCAGTGTGATGTCAACTGAATCATCTCTCTGTGGCTCTGTGATGTCAACTGAAGTGTCTTTATGTGGCTCTGTGATGTCACCTGAAGGGTCTCTCTGTGTCTCTGTATGTTAACTGATGGGACTATCTGTGGCTCTGTGAAGTCACGTGAAGTTTCTCTCTGTGGCTCTGTGATGTCACCTGAAGGGTCTTTCTTTTTCTCTGTGATGTCACCTCAAGTGTCTTTCTGTCACTCTGTGATGTCAAGTGAAGGGTCTCTCTGTGGCTCTGTTATGTCACCTGAAGGATCTCTCTGTGTCTCTGTGATGTCACCTAAGTGTCTGACTGTGGCTCAGTGCTGTCACTGAAGGGTCTCTCTTTGGATTTGTGATGTCCTCAGAAGGGGCTCTCTGTGGATCTGTGATGTAACCTGTAGAATCTCATTGTGGATCTGTGATGTCCCCTGAGTGTCTCACGGTGGCAGTGTGATGTCAACTGAATGATCTCTCTGTGGCTCTGTGATGTCAACTGAAGTGTCTTTAGGTGGCTCTGTGATGTCAACTGAATGGTCCCTCTGTGGGTCTGTGATGTCACCTGAAGGGTCTCATTGTGGCTCTGTGAGGTCAACTGAAGTGTCTATCTGTGGCTCTCTGATATCACCTAAGTCTCTCTGTCACTCTGTCATGTCCCCTTATGTGTCTCTATGAGTCTCTGTGATGTCAACTGAAGGGTCATTCTGTGGTTCTGTGATGTCACCTGAAGGGTCTATCTGTGTCTCTGTGATGTCACCTAAGGGTCTGACTGTGGCTCAGTGCTGTCACTGAAGGGTCTCTCTGTGGATTTGTGATGTCCTCAAAAGTGCCTCTCTGTGGATCTGTGATGTAACCTGTAGAATCTCATTGTGGATCTGTGATGTCCCCTGAGTGTCTCACGGTGGCAGTGTCATATCAACTGAATGATCTCTCTGTGGCTCTGTGATGTCAACTGAAGTGTCTTTATGTGGCTCTGTGATGTCACCTGAATGGTCTCTCTGTGGCTCTATGATGTCACCTGAAGGGTCTCATTGTGGCTCGGTTTTCAACTGAAAGTACTCTCTGTGGATTTGTGATGTCATCTGAAGGGTCATTCCATGTCTCTGTGGTTTCACCTAAAGGTTCTTTCTCGTCTCTGTGATGTCACCTGAAGTGTCTATCTGTGGCTCTGTGATGTCACCTAAGTGTCTCTCCGTGGCTCTCTGATGTCACCTGAAGAGTGTCTTTGTGGCTCTGTGATGTCAACAAAAGGGTCCCTCTGTGTCTCTGTGATGTCACCTGAAGGGTCTCTCTGTGGCTCTCTGATGTCACCTGAAGAGTGTCTTTGTGGCTCTGTGATGTCAACAAAAGGTCACTCTGTGTCTCTGTGATGACAACTGAAGGGTCTAACTGTGCTTCTGTGATGTCACCTGAACTGTCTCTGTGGCTCTGTGATGTCACCTAAGGGTCTGACTGTGGCTCTGTGATGTCACTGAAGGGTCTCACTGTGGATTTGTGATGTCCTCAGAAGGGCCTCTCTGTGGTTTTATGATGTCACATGTAGAATCTCATTGTAGATCTGTGATGTCACCTGAAGTGTCACATTCTTTCTCTGTGATGTTAACTGAAGTGTCTTTATGTGCTTCTGTAATGTCACCTGAATCGTCTCTCTGTGGCTCTGTGATGTCACCTGAAGGGTCTCATTGTGGCTCTGTGATGTAAACTGCAGTGTCCTTTTGTGGCTCTGTGTTGTCACCTGAATGGTCTCTCTGTGTCTCTGTGATGTCAACTGAAGGTTCTATCTGTGGGTCTGTGAAGTCACCTAAAGGGTATCTGTGGCTCTGTGATTTCACCTAAGGGTCTGACTGTGGCTATGTGATGTCACCTGAAGGGTCTATGTGTGGATTTGTGAAGTCCTCACAAGGGCCTCTCTGTGCTTCTGTGCTTCTGTAATGTCACCTGAATCGTCTCTTTGTGGCTCTGTGATGTCACATGAAGGGTCTCATTGTGGCTTGTGATGTCAACTGAAAGGTCTTTCTGTGGATTTGTGATGTCATCTGTAGGGTCATTCTGTGGCTCTATGAATTCATCTAAAGGGTCTCTCTGTGTCTCTGTGATGTCAACAGAAGGGTCTATCTGTGGCTCTCTGATGTCACCTAAGGGTCTCTCTGTCGCTCTGTCATGGCACCTGAAGGGTCTGTCTGTTGCTCTGCGATGTCATCTGAAGGGTCTCACTGTGGTTCTGTGATGTCACCTTAAAGGTCTCACTGTGTCGCTGTGATGTCACCTGAAGGGTCTATCAGTGGCTCTGTGATGTCACCTGAAGGGTCTCTCTGTGGCTCTGTGATGTCATCTGAAGGGTATCATTGTTGCTTTGTGATGTCACCTGAGGGTATCATTGTTGCTCTGTGATGTCAACTGAAAGTTCTCTCTGTGGATTTGTGATGTCGTCTGAATGGTCATTCCATGGGGTATCACCTACAGTGTCATGTGATGTCAACTGAAGGGTCCATCCTTGACTCTCTGATGTCACCTAAGTGTCTCTCTGTTGCTCTGTCATGTCCCCTTATGGTTCTCTCTGAGTCTCTGTGATGTCAACTGAAGGGTGTATCTGTTGCTCTGTGATGTCACATGAAGGGTCTCTCTCTGTCTCTGTGATGTCACCTAAGGGTCTGACTGTGGCTCTGTGATGTCACTGAAGGGTCGCTTTGTGGATTTGTGATGTCCTCAGAAGGGCCTCTCTGTGGTTCTGTGATGTCACCTCTAGAATCTCATTGTGGATCTGTGATGTCCCCTGAGTGTCTCACGGTGGCAGTGTGATGTCAACGGAATGATCAATCTGTGATTCTCTGATGTCATCTGAATGTTCTCTCTGTGGCTCTGTGATGTCACCTGAAGGGTCTCTCTGTGGCTTTGTATGTTAACTGAGGTGTCTATCTGTGGCTCTGTGATATCACCTGAATGGTCTCTCTGTGGCTCTGTGATGTCACCTGAAGGTCTCTTTGTGGCTCTGTGATGTCATCTGAATGGTCTCTCTGTGGATTTGTGATGTCATGTGAAGGGTCATTCCAAGTCTCTGTGATGTCACCTAAAGAGGCTCTCTGTGTCTCTGTGATGTCAACTGAAGGGTCTTTCTGTGACTCTCTGATGTCACCTAAGTATCTCTCTATTGCTCTGTCATGTCACTGAAGGGTCTTTCTGTGTCTCTGTAATGTCAACTGAAGGGTCATTCTGTGGCTCTGTGATGTCACCTGCAGGGTCTCTCTGTGGCTCTGTGATTTCACATGAATGTTCTCTCTGTGGTTCTGTGATGTCACCTGAAGTGTCTCATTGTGGCTGTGATGTCAACTGAAAGGTCTCTCTGTGGATTTGTGATGTTGTCTGTAGGGTCATTCCATGTCTCTGTGGTGTCACCTAAATAGTCTCTCTGTGTCTCTGTGATGTCAATTGAAGGGTCTCATTGTGGCTTGTGATGTCAACTGAAAGGTCTCTCTGTGGATTTGTGATGTCATCTGAAGGGTCAATCTGTGGCTCTGTGAACTCATCTAAAGGTCTCTCTGTGTCTCTGTGATGTCAACTGAAGGGTCTATCTGTGGCTCTCTGATGTCACCTAAGGGACTCTCTGTGGCTCTGTCATGTCACCTGAAGTGTCTCTCTGTTGCTCTGTGATGTCATCTGAAGGGTCTCACTGTGGTTCTCTGATGTCACTTAAATTGTCTCACTGTGTCGCTGTGATGTCACCTGAAGGGTCTATTAGTGGCTCTGTGATGTAACCTGAAGGGTCTCTCTGTGGCTCTGTGATGTCACCTAAAGGGTCTCATTGTTGCTCTGTGATGTCAACTGAAAGGTCTCTCTGTGGATTTGTGATGTCGTCTGATCGGTCATTCCATGTCGCTGTGGTATCACCTACAGTGTCTCTCTGTGTCTCTTTGATGTCAACTTAGGGTCTATCTGTGGCTCTCTGATGTCATCTAAGTCTCTCTCTGTCACTCTGTCATGTCCCCTTATGGGTCTCTCTGAGTCTCTGTGATGTCAACTGAAGGGCCTCTCTGTGGATCTGTGATGTAACCTGTAGAATCTCATTGTGGATCTGTGATGTCCCCTGAGTGTCTAACAGTGGCAGTGTGATGTCAACTGAATGATCTCTCTGTGGCTCTGTGATGTCAACTGAAGTGTCTTTATGTGGGTCTGTGATGTCAACTGAATGGTCACCCTGTGGCTCTGTGATGTCACCTAAAGGGACTCATTGTGGCTCTGTGATGTCAACTGAAGTGTCTTTATGTGGCTCTGTGATGTCACCTGAATGGTCTCTCTGTGGCTCTGTGATGTCACCTGAAGGGTCTCATTGTGGCTATGTTTTCAACTGAAAGTACTCTCTGTGGATTTGTGATGTCGTCTGAAGGGTCATTCTATTTCTCTGTGGTGTCACCTAAAGGTTCTCTCTGTTTCTCTGTGATGTCAACTGAAGTGTCTATCTGTGTCTCTGTGATGTCACCTAAGTGTCTCTCTATCGCTCTGTCATGTCATCTTAAGAGTCTCTCTGTGTATCTGTGATGTTACCTGAAGGGTCTCTCTGTGGCTCTGTGATGTCACCTGAAGAGTCTCTTTGTGGCTCTGTGATGTCACCAAAAGTGTCCCTCTGTATATCTTTGATGTCATCTGATTGGTCTAACTGAGCCTCTGTGATGTCACCTGAAGTGTCTCTGTGGCTCTATGATGTCACCTACGGGTGTGACGATGGCTCTGTGATGTCACTGAAGGGTCTCTCTGTGGATTTGTGATGTCCTCAGAAGAGCCTCTCTGTGGTTCTATGATGTCACCTACAGAATCTCATTGTAGATCTGTGATGTCCACTGAGTGTCTCACGGTGGCTCTGTGATGTCAACTGAATGATCGCTCTGTGGCTCTGTGATGTCACCTGACATGTCTCTCTATGGATTAGTGATGCCTTCTGAAGGTTGATTCTGTGGTTCTGTAATGTCCCCTGAAGCATGTCTCTGTGGCTCGGTGATATCAGCTATAGGTCTCTCTGTGGCTCTGTGTTTTCATCTGCAGAGTCTCTCTGTGGCTTGTGATGTCACCCTAAGGGTCTCTCTGTGTCCCTGTGATGTCAACTGTAGGGTCTATCTGTGGCTCTCTGATGTCAACTAAGTGTCTCTCTGTGGCTCTGTCATGTCACTTGAAGGGTATCTCTGTGGCTCTGTGATGTCACCTGAAGGGTCTATTTGTGTCTCTGTGATGTCACCTGAAGTGTCTCTGTCATGTCACATAAGTGTCTCCCTGTGGCTCTGTGCTGTCACATGAAGGGTCTCTTGTGGCTCTGTGATATCACCTGAATTGTCTCTTTGTGGCTTGTGATGTCAACTGAAAGGTCTCTCTGTGGATTTGTGATGTCATCTGTAGGGTCATTCTGTGTCTCTGTGATGTCACCTAAGGGTCTGACTGTGGCTCAGTGATGTCACTGAAGGGCCTCTCTGTGGATCTGTGATGTAACCTGTAGAATCTCATTTTGGATCTGTGATGTCTCCTGAGTGTCTCACAGTGGCAGTGTGATGTCAACTGAATCATCTCTCTGTGGCTCTGTGATGTCAACTGAAGTGTCTTTATGTGGCTCTGTGATGTCACCTGAAGGGTCTCTCTGTGTCTCTGTATGTTAACTGATGGGACTATCTGTGGCTCTGTGAAGTCACGTGAAGTTTCTCTCTGTGGCTCTGTGATGTCACCTGAAGGGTCTTTCTTTTTCTCTGTGATGTCACCTCAAGTGTCTTTCTGTCACTCTGTGATGTCAAGTGAAGGGTCTCTCTGTGGCTCTGTTATGTCACCTGAAGGATCTCTCTGTGTCTCTGTGATGTCACCTAAGTGTCTGACTGTGGCTCAGTGCTGTCACTGAAGGGTCTCTCTTTGGATTTGTGATGTCCTCAGAAGGGGCTCTCTGTGGATCTGTGATGTAACCTGTAGAATCTCATTGTGGATCTGTGATGTCCCCTGAGTGTCTCACGGTGGCAGTGTGATGTCAACTGAATGATCTCTCTGTGGCTCTGTGATGTCAACTGAAGTGTCTTTATGTGGCTCTGTGATGTCAACTGAATGGTCCCTCTGTGGGTCTGTGATGTCACCTGAAGGGTCTCATTGTGGCTCTGTGAGGTCAACTGAAGTGTCTATCTGTGGCTCTCTGATATCACCTAAGTCTCTCTGTCACTCTGTCATGTCCCCTTATGTGTCTCTATGAGTCTCTGTGATGTCAACTGAAGGGTCATTCTGTGGTTCTGTGATGTCACCTGAAGGGTCTATCTGTGTCTCTGTGATGTCACCTAAGGGTCTGACTGTGGCTCAGTGCTGTCACTGAAGGGTCTCTCTGTGGATTTGTGATGTCCTCAAAAGTGCCTCTCTGTGGATCTGTGATGTAACCTGTAGAATCTCATTGTGGATCTGTGATGTCCCCTGAGTGTCTCACGGTGGCAGTGTCATATCAACTGAATGATCTCTCTGTGGCTCTGTGATGTCAACTGAAGTGTCTTTATGTGGCTCTGTGATGTCAACTGAATGGTCCCTCTGTGGCTCTTTGATGTCACCTAAAGGGTCTCATTGGGGCTCTGTGATGTCAACTGAAGTGTCTTTATGTGGCTCTGTGATGTCACCTGAATGGTCTCTCTGTGGCTCTATGATGTCACCTGAAGGGTCTCATTGTGGCTCGGTTTTCAACTGAAAGTACTCTCTGTGGATTTGTGATGTCATCTGAAGGGTCATTCCATGTCTCTGTGGTTTCACCTAAAGGTTCTTTCTCGTCTCTGTGATGTCACCTGAAGTGTCTATCTGTGGCTCTGTGATGTCACCTAAGTGTCTCTCTGTGGCTCTGTGATGTCACCTGAAGAGTGTCTTTGTGGCTCTGTGATGATAACAAAAAGGTCCCTCTGTGTCTCTGTGATGTCACCTGAAGGGTCTCTCTGTGGCTCTCTGATGTCACCTGAAGAGTGTCTTTGTGGCTCTGTGATGTCAACAAAAGGTCACTCTGTGTCTCTGTGATGACAACTGAAGGGTCTAACTGTGCTTCTGTGATGTCACCTGAACTGTCTCTGTGGCTCTGTGATGTCACCTAAGGGTCTGACTGTGGCTCTGTGATGTCACTGAAGGGTCTCACTGTGGATTTGTGATGTCCTCAGAAGGGCCTCTCTGTGGTTTTATGATGTCACATGTAGAATCTCATTGTAGATCTGTGATGTCACCTGAAGTGTCACATTCTTTCTCTGTGATGTTAACTGAAGTGTCTTTATGTGCTTCTGTAATGTCACCTGAATCGTCTCTCTGTGGCTCTGTGATGTCACCTGAAGGGTCTCATTGTGGCTCTGTGATGTAAACTGCAGTGTCCTTTTGTGGCTCTGTGTTGTCACCTGAATGGTCTCTCTGTGTCTCTGTGATGTCAACTGAAGGTTCTATCTGTGGGTCTGTGAAGTCACCTAAAGGGTATCTGTGGCTCTGTGATTTCACCTAAGGGTCTGACTGTGGCTATGTGATGTCACCTGAAGGGTCTATGTGTGGATTTGTGAAGTCCTCACAAGGGCCTCTCTGTGCTTCTGTGCTTCTGTAATGTCACCTGAATCGTCTCTTTGTGGCTCTGTGATGTCACATGAAGGGTCTCATTGTGGCTTGTGATGTCAACTGAAAGGTCTCTCTGTGGATTTGTGATGTCATCTGTAGGGTCATTCTGTGGCTCTATGAATTCATCTAAAGGGTCTCTCTGTGTCTCTGTGATGTCAACAGAAGGGTCTATCTGTGGCTCTCTGATGTCACCTAAGGGTCTCTCTGTCGCTCTGTCATGGCACCTGAAGGGTCTGTCTGTTGCTCTGCGATGTCATCTGAAGGGTCTCACTGTGGTTCTGTGATGTCACCTTAAAGGTCTCACTGTGTCGCTGTGATGTCACCTGAAGGGTCTATCAGTGGGTCTGTGATGTCACCTGAAGGGTCTCTCTGTGGCTCTGTGATGTCATCTGAAGGGTATCATTGTTGCTTTGTGATGTCACCTGAGGGTATCATTGTTGCTCTGTGATGTCAACTGAAAGTTCTCTCTGTGGATTTGTGATGTCGTCTGAATGGTCATTCCATGGGGTATCACCTACAGTGTCATGTGATGTCAACGGAAGGGTCCATCCTTGACTCTCTGATGTCACCTAAGTGTCTCTCTGTTGCTCTGTCATGTCCCCTTATGGTTCTCTATGAGTCTCTGTGATGTCAACTGAAGGGTGTATCTGTGGTTCTGTGATGTCACCTGAAGGGTCTATCTGTGTCTCTGTGATGTCACCTAAGGGTCTGACTGTGGCTCTGTGATGTCACTGAAGGGTCGCTTTGTGGATTTGTGATGTCCTCAGAAGGGCCTCTCTGTGGTTCTGTGATGTAACCTGTAGAATCTCATTGTGGATCTGTGATGTCCCCTGAGTGTCTCACGGTGGCAGTGTCATATCAACTGAATGATCTCTCTGTGGCTCTGTGATGTCAACTGAAGTGTCTTTATGTGGCTCTGTGATGTCAACTGAATGGTCCCTCTGTGGCTCTTTGATGTCACCTAAAGGGTCTCATTGGGGCTCTGTGATGTCAACTGAAGTGTCTTTATGTGGCTCTGTGATGTCACCTGAATGGTCTCTCTGTGGCTCTATGATGTCACCTGAAGGGTCTCATTGTGGCTCGGTTTTCAACTGAAAGTACTCTCTGTGGATTTGTGATGTCATCTGAAGGGTCATTCCATGTCTCTGTGGTTTCACCTAAAGGTTCTTTCTCGTCTCTGTGATGTCACCTGAAGTGTCTATCTGTGGCTCTGTGATGTCACCTAAGTGTCTCTCCGTGGCTCTCTGATGTCACCTGAAGAGTGTCTTTGTGGCTCTGTGATGTCAACAAAAGGGTCCCTCTGTGTCTCTGTGATGTCACCTGAAGGGTCTCTCTGTGGCTCTCTGATGTCACCTGAAGAGTGTCTTTGTGGCTCTGTGATGTCAACAAAAGGTCACTCTGTGTCTCTGTGATGACAACTGAAGGGTCTAACTGTGCTTCTGTGATGTCACCTGAACTGTCTCTGTGGCTCTGTGATGTCACCTAAGGGTCTGACTGTGGCTCTGTGATGTCACTGAAGGGTCTCACTGTGGATTTGTGATGTCCTCAGAAGGGCCTCTCTGTGGTTTTATGATGTCACATGTAGAATCTCATTGTAGATCTGTGATGTCACCTGAAGTGTCACATTCTTTCTCTGTGATGTTAACTGAAGTGTCTTTATGTGCTTCTGTAATGTCACCTGAATCGTCTCTCTGTGGCTCTGTGATGTCACCTGAAGGGTCTCATTGTGGCTCTGTGATGTAAACTGCAGTGTCCTTTTGTGGCTCTGTGTTGTCACCTGAATGGTCTCTCTGTGTCTCTGTGATGTCAACTGAAGGTTCTATCTGTGGGTCTGTGAAGTCACCTAAAGGGTATCTGTGGCTCTGTGATTTCACCTAAGGGTCTGACTGTGGCTATGTGATGTCACCTGAAGGGTCTATGTGTGGATTTGTGAAGTCCTCACAAGGGCCTCTCTGTGCTTCTGTGCTTCTGTAATGTCACCTGAATCGTCTCTTTGTGGCTCTGTGATGTCACATGAAGGGTCTCATTGTGGCTTGTGATGTCAACTGAAAGGTCTCTCTGTGGATTTGTGATGTCATCTGTAGGGTCATTCTGTGGCTCTATGAATTCATCTAAAGGGTCTCTCTGTGTCTCTGTGATGTCAACAGAAGGGTCTATCTGTGGCTCTCTGATGTCACCTAAGGGTCTCTCTGTCGCTCTGTCATGGCACCTGAAGGGTCTGTCTGTTGCTCTGCGATGTCATCTGAAGGGTCTCACTGTGGTTCTGTGATGTCACCTTAAAGGTCTCACTGTGTCGCTGTGATGTCACCTGAAGGGTCTATCAGTGGGTCTGTGATGTCACCTGAAGGGTCTCTCTGTGGCTCTGTGATGTCATCTGAAGGGTATCATTGTTGCTTTGTGATGTCACCTGAGGGTATCATTGTTGCTCTGTGATGTCAACTGAAAGTTCTCTCTGTGGATTTGTGATGTCGTCTGAATGGTCATTCCATGGGGTATCACCTACAGTGTCATGTGATGTCAACGGAAGGGTCCATCCTTGACTCTCTGATGTCACCTAAGTGTCTCTCTGTTGCTCTGTCATGTCCCCTTATGTGTCTCTATGAGTCTCTGTGATGTCAACTGAAGGGTGTATCTGTGGTTCTGTGATGTCACATGAAGGGTCTCTCTCTGTCTCTGTGATGTCACCTAAGGGTCTGACTGTGGCTCTGTGATGTCACTGAAGGGTCGCTTTGTGGATTTGTGATGTCCTCAGAAGGGCCTCTCTGTGGTTCTGTGATGTCACCTCTAGAATATCTTTGTGGATCTGTGATGTCCCCTGAGTGTCTCACGGTGGCAGTGTGATGTCAACGGAATGATCAATCTGTGATTCTCTGATGTCATCTGAATGTTCTCTCTGTGGCTCTGTGATGTCACCTGAAGGGTCTCTCTGTGGCTTTGTATGTTAACTGAGGTGTCTATCTGTGGCTCTGTGATATCACCTGAATGGTCTCTCTGTGGCTCTGTGATGTCACCTGAAGGTCTCTTTGTGGCTCTGTGATGTCATCTGAATGGTCTCTCTGTGGATTTGTGATGTCATGTGAAGGGTCATTCCAAGTCTCTGTGATGTCACCTAAAGAGGCTCTCTGTGTCTCTGTGATGTCAACTGAAGGGTCTTTCTGTGACTCTCTGATGTCACCTAAGTATCTCTCTATTGCTCTGTCATGTCACTGAAGGGTCTTTCTGTGTCTCTGTAATGTCAACTGAAGGGTCATTCTGTGACTCTGTGATGTCACCTGCAGGGTCTCTCTGTGGCTCTGTGATTTCACATGAATGTTCTCTCTGTGGTTCTGTGATGTCACCTGAAGTGTCTCATTGTGGCTGTGATGTCAACTGAAAGGTCTCTCTGTGGATTTGTGATGTTGTCTGTAGGGTCATTCCATGTCTCTGTGGTGTCACCTAAATAGTCTCTCTGTGTCTCTGTGATGTCAATTGAAGGGTCTCATTGTGGCTTGTGATGTCAACTGAAAGGTCTCTCTGTGGATTTGTGATGTCATCTGAAGGGTCAATCTGTGGCTCTGTGAACTCATCTAAAGGTCTCTCTGTGTCTCTGTGATGTCAACTGAAGGGTCTATCTGTGGCTCTCTGATGTCACCTAAGGGACTCTCTGTGGCTCTGTCATGTCACCTGAAGTGTCTCTCTGTTGCTCTGTGATGTCATCTGAAGGGTCTCACTGTGGTTCTCTGATGTCACTTAAATTGTCTCACTGTGTCGCTGTGATGTCACCTGAAGGGTCTATTAGTGGCTCTGTGATGTAACCTGAAGGGTCTCTCTGTGGCTCTGTGATGTCACCTAAAGGGTCTCATTGTTGCTCTGTGATGTCAACTGAAAGGTCTCTCTGTGGATTTGTGATGTCGTCTGATCGGTCATTCCATGTCGCTGTGGTATCACCTACAGTGTCTCTCTGTGTCTCTTTGATGTCAACTTAGGGTCTATCTGTGGCTCTCTGATGTCATCTAAGTCTCTCTCTGTCACTCTGTCATGTCCCCTTATGGGTCTCTCTGAGTCTCTGTGATGTCAACTGAAGGGCCTCTCTGTGGATCTGTGATGTAACCTGTAGAATCTCATTGTGGATCTGTGATGTCCCCTGAGTGTCTAACAGTGGCAGTGTGATGTCAACTGAATGATCTCTCTGTGGCTCTGTGATGTCAACTGAAGTGTCTTTATGTGGGTCTGTGATGTCAACTGAATGGTCACCCTGTGGCTCTGTGATGTCACCTAAAGGGACTCATTGTGGCTCTGTGATGTCAACTGAAGTGTCTTTATGTGGCTCTGTGATGTCACCTGAATGGTCTCTCTGTGGCTCTGTGATGTCACCTGAAGGGTCTCATTGTGGCTATGTTTTCAACTGAAAGTACTCTCTGTGGATTTGTGATGTCGTCTGAAGGGTCATTCTATTTCTCTGTGGTGTCACCTAAAGGTTATCTCTGTTTCTCTGTGATGTCAACTGAAGTGTCTATCTGTGTCTCTGTGATGTCACCTAAGTGTCTCTCTATCGCTCTGTCATGTCATCTGAAGAGTCTCTCTGTGTATCTGTGATGTTACCTGAAGGGTCTCTCTGTGGCTCTGTGATGTCATCTGAAGGGTCTCACTGTGGTTCTCTGATGTCACTTAAATTGTCTCACTGTGTCGCTGTGATGTCACCTGAAGGGTCTATTAGTGGCTCTGTGATGTAACCTGAAGGGTCTCTCTGTGGCTCTGTGATGTCACCTAAAGGGTCTCATTGTTGCTCTGTGATGTCAACTGAAAGGTCTCTCTGTGGATTTGTGATGTCGTCTGATCGGTCATTCCATGTCGCTGTGGTATCACCTACAGTGTCTCTTTGATGTCAACTTAGGGTCTATCTGTGGCTCTCTGATGTCATCTAAGTCTCTCTCTGTCACTCTGTCATGTCCCCTTATGGGTCTCTCTGAGTCTCTGTGATGTCAACTGAAGGGCCTCTCTGTGGATCTGTGATGTAACCTGTAGAATCTCATTGTGGATCTGTGATGTCCCCTGAGTGTCTAACAGTGGCAGTGTGATGTCAACTGAATGATCTCTCTGTGGCTCTGTGATGTCAACTGAAGTGTCTTTATGTGGGTCTGTGATGTCAACTGAATGGTCACCCTGTGGCTCTGTGATGTCACCTAAAGGGACTCATTGTGGCTCTGTGATGTCAACTGAAGTGTCTTTATGTGGCTCTGTGATGTCACCTGAATGGTCTCTCTGTGGCTCTGTGATGTCACCTGAAGGGTCTCATTGTGGCTATGTTTTCAACTGAAAGTACTCTCTGTGGATTTGTGATGTCGTCTGAAGGGTCATTCTATTTCTCTGTGGTGTCACCTAAAGGTTATCTCTGTTTCTCTGTGATGTCAACTGAAGTGTCTATCTGTGTCTCTGTGATGTCACCTAAGTGTCTGTCTATCGCTCTGTCATGTCATCTGAAGAGTCTCTCTGTGTATCTGTGATGTTACCTGAAGGGTCTCTCTGTGGCTCTGTGATGTCACCTGAAGAGTCTCTTTGTGGCTCTGTGATGTCACCAAAAGTGTCCCTCTGTATATCTTTGATGTCAACTGATTGGTCTAACTGAGCCTCTGTGATGTCACCTGAAGTGTCTCTGTGGCTCTATGATGTCACCTACGGGTGTGACGATGGCTCTGTGATGTCACTGAAGGGTCTCTCTGTGGATTTGTGATGTCCTCAGAAGAGCCTCTCTGTGGTTCTATGATGTCACCTACAGAATCTCATTGTAGATCTGTGATGTCCTCTGAGTGTCTCACGGTGGCTCTGTGATGTCAACTGAATGATCGCTCTGTGGCTCTGTGATGTCACCTGACATGTCTCTCTATGGATTAGTGATGCCTTCTGAAGGTTGATTCTGTGGTTCTGTAATGTCCCCTGAAGCATGTCTCTGTGGCTTGGTGATATCACCTATAGGTCTCTCTGTGGCTCTGTGTTTTCATCTGCAGAGTCTCTCTGTGGCTTGTGATGTCACCCTAAGGGTCTCTCTGTGTCCCTGTGATGTCAACTGTAGGGTCTATCTGTGGCTCTCTGATGTCAACTAAGTGTCTCTCTGTGGCTCTGTCATGTCACTTGAAGGGTATCTCTGTGGCTCTGTGATGTCACCTGAAGGGTCTATTTGTGTCTCTGTGATGTCACCTGAAGTGTCTCTGTCATGTCACATAAGTGTCTCCCTGTGGCTCTGTGCTGTCACATGAAGGGTCTCTTGTGGCTCTGTGATATCACCTGAATTGTCTCTTTGTGGCTTGTGATGTCAACTGAAAGGTCTCTCTGTGGATTTGTGATGTCATCTGTAGGGTCATTCTGTGTCTCTGTGATGTCACCTAAGGGTCTGACTGTGGCTCAGTGATGTCACTGAAGGGCCTCTCTGTGGATCTGTGATGTAACCTGTAGAATCTCATTTTGGATCTGTGATGTCTCCTGAGTGTCTCACAGTGGCAGTGTGATGTCAACTGAATCATCTCTCTGTGGCTCTGTGATGTCAACTGAAGTGTCTTTATGTGGCTCTGTGATGTCACCTGAAGGGTCTCTCTGTGTCTCTGTATGTTAACTGATGGGACTATCTGTGGCTCTGTGAAGTCACGTGAAGTTTCTCTCTGTGGCTCTGTGATGTCACCTGAAGGGTCTTTCTTTTTCTCTGTGATGTCACCTCAAGTGTCTTTCTGTCACTCTGTGATGTCAAGTGAAGGGTCTCTCTGTGGCTCTGTTATGTCACCTGAAGGATCTCTCTGTGTCTCTGTGATGTCACCTAAGTGTCTGACTGTGGCTCAGTGCTGTCACTGAAGGGTCTCTCTTTGGATTTGTGATGTCCTCAGAAGGGGCTCTCTGTGGATCTGTGATGTAACCTGTAGAATCTCATTGTGGATCTGTGATGTCCCCTGAGTGTCTCACGGTGGCAGTGTGATGTCAACTGAATGATCTCTCTGTGGCTCTGTGATGTCAACTGAAGTGTCTTTATGTGGCTCTGTGATGTCAACTGAATGGTCCCTCTGTGGGTCTGTGATGTCACCTGAAGGGTCTCATTGTGGCTCTGTGAGGTCAACTGAAGTGTCTATCTGTGGCTCTCTGATATCACCTAAGTCTCTCTGTCACTCTGTCATGTCCCCTTATGTGTCTCTATGAGTCTCTGTGATGTCAACTGAAGGGTCATTCTGTGGTTCTGTGATGTCACCTGAAGGGTCTATCTGTGTCTCTGTGATGTCACCTAAGGGTCTGACTGTGGCTCAGTGCTGTCACTGAAGGGTCTCTCTGTGGATTTGTGATGTCCTCAAAAGTGCCTCTCTGTGGATCTGTGATGTAACCTGTAGAATCTCATTGTGGATCTGTGATGTCCCCTGAGTGTCTCACGGTGGCAGTGTCATATCAACTGAATGATCTCTCTGTGGCTCTGTGATGTCAACTGAAGTGTCTTTATGTGGCTCTGTGATGTCAACTGAATGGTCCCTCTGTGGCTCTTTGATGTCACCTAAAGGGTCTCATTGGGGCTCTGTGATGTCAACTGAAGTGTCTTTATGTGGCTCTGTGATGTCACCTGAATGGTCTCTCTGTGGCTCTATGATGTCACCTGAAGGGTCTCATTGTGGCTCGGTTTTCAACTGAAAGTACTCTCTGTGGATTTGTGATGTCATCTGAAGGGTCATTCCATGTCTCTGTGGTTTCACCTAAAGGTTCTTTCTCGTCTCTGTGATGTCACCTGAAGTGTCTATCTGTGGCTCTGTGATGTCACCTAAGTGTCTCTCCGTGGCTCTCTGATGTCACCTGAAGAGTGTCTTTGTGGCTCTGTGATGTCAACAAAAGGGTCCCTCTGTGTCTCTGTGATGTCACCTGAAGGGTCTCTCTGTGGCTCTCTGATGTCACCTGAAGAGTGTCTTTGTGGCTCTGTGATGTCAACAAAAGGTCACTCTGTGTCTCTGTGATGACAACTGAAGGGTCTAACTGTGCTTCTGTGATGTCACCTGAACTGTCTCTGTGGCTCTGTGATGTCACCTAAGGGTCTGACTGTGGCTCTGTGATGTCACTGAAGGGTCTCACTGTGGATTTGTGATGTCCTCAGAAGGGCCTCTCTGTGGTTTTATGATGTCACATGTAGAATCTCATTGTAGATCTGTGATGTCACCTGAAGTGTCACATTCTTTCTCTGTGATGTTAACTGAAGTGTCTTTATGTGCTTCTGTAATGTCACCTGAATCGTCTCTCTGTGGCTCTGTGATGTCACCTGAAGGGTCTCATTGTGGCTCTGTGATGTAAACTGCAGTGTCCTTTTGTGGCTCTGTGTTGTCACCTGAATGGTCTCTCTGTGTCTCTGTGATGTCAACTGAAGGTTCTATCTGTGTGTCTGTGAAGTCACCTAAAGGGTATCTGTGGCTCTGTGATTTCACCTAAGGGTCTGACTGTGGCTATGTGATGTCACCTGAAGGGTCTATGTGTGGATTTGTGAAGTCCTCACAAGGGCCTCTCTGTGCTTCTGTGCTTCTGTAATGTCACCTGAATCGTCTCTTTGTGGCTCTGTGATGTCACATGAAGGGTCTCATTGTGGCTTGTGATGTCAACTGAAAGGTCTCTCTGTGGATTTGTGATGTCATCTGTAGGGTCATTCTGTGGCTCTATGAATTCATCTAAAGGGTCTCTCTGTGTCTCTGTGATGTCAACAGAAGGGTCTATCTGTGGCTCTCTGATGTCACCTAAGGGTCTCTCTGTCGCTCTGTCATGGCACCTGAAGGGTCTGTCTGTTGCTCTGCGATGTCATCTGAAGGGTCTCACTGTGGTTCTGTGATGTCACCTTAAAGGTCTCACTGTGTCGCTGTGATGTCACCTGAAGGGTCTATCAGTGGCTCTGTGATGTCACCTGAAGGGTCTCTCTGTGGCTCTGTGATGTCATCTGAAGGGTATCATTGTTGCTTTGTGATGTCACCTGAGGGTATCATTGTTGCTCTGTGATGTCAACTGAAAGTTCTCTCTGTGGATTTGTGATGTCGTCTGAATGGTCATTCCATGGGGTATCACCTACAGTGTCATGTGATGTCAACTGAAGGGTCCATCCTTGACTCTCTGATGCCACCTAAGTGTCTCTCTGTTGCTCTGTCATGTCCCCTTATGGTTCTCTCTGAGTCTCTGTGATGTCAACTGAAGGGTGTATCTGTTGCTCTGTGATGTCACATGAAGGGTCTCTCTCTGTCTCTGTGATGTCACCTAAGGGTCTGACTGTGGCTCTGTGATGTCACTGAAGGGTCGCTTTGTGGATTTGTGATGTCCTCAGAAGGGCCTCTCTGTGGTTCTGTGATGTCACCTCTAGAATATCTTTGTGGATCTGTGATGTCCCCTGAGTGTCTCACGGTGGCAGTGTGATGTCAACGGAATGATCAATCTGTGATTCTCTGATGTCATCTGAATGTTCTCTCTGTGGCTCTGTGATGTCACCTGAAGGGTCTCTCTGTGGCTTTGTATGTTAACTGAGGTGTCTATCTGTGGCTCTGTGATATCACCTGAATGGTCTCTCTGTGGCTCTGTGATGTCACCTGAAGGTCTCTTTGTGGCTCTGTGATGTCATCTGAATGGTCTCTCTGTGGATTTGTGATGTCATGTGAAGGGTCATTCCAAGTCTCTGTGATGTCACCTAAAGAGGCTCTCTGTGTCTCTGTGATGTCAACTGAAGGGTCTTTCTGTGACTCTCTGATGTCACCTAAGTATCTCTCTATTGCTCTGTCATGTCACTGAAGGGTCTTTCTGTGTCTCTGTAATGTCAACTGAAGGGTCATTCTGTGACTCTGTGATGTCACCTGCTCTCTCTGTGATGAATGTTCTCTCTGTGGTTCTGTGATGTCACCTGAAGTGTCTCATTGTGGCTGTGATGTCTGTCTCTCTGTGGCTCATTCCATGTCTCTGTGGTGTCACCTAAATAGTCTCTCTGTGTCTCTGTGATGTCAATTGAAGGGTCTCATTGTGGCTTGTGATGTCAACTGAAAGGTCTCTCTGTGGATTTGTGATGTCATCTGAAGGGTCAATCTGTGGCTCTGTGAACTCATCTAAAGGTCTCTCTGTGTCTCTGTGATGTCAACTGAAGGGTCTATCTGTGGCTCTCTGATGTCACCTGAAGGGACTCTCTGTGGCTCTGTCATGTCACCTGAAGTGTCTCTCTGTTGCTCTGTGATGTCATCTGAAGGGTCTCACTGTGGTTCTCTCTGATGTCACTGTAAATTGTCTCACTGTGTCGCTGTGATGTGTCACCTGAAGGGTCTATTAGTGGCTCTGTGATGTAACCTGATGTCAGGGTCTCTCTGTGGCTCTGTGATGTCATCCATAAAGGGTCTCTCTGTGATTGGTTGCTCTGTGATGTCAACTGATGTGAAGGTCTCTCTGATGGATGTTGTGATGTCGTCTGATCTGTCATGTCTCTGACTGATGTCACTGTCGGTATCCTCACCTACACCTCTAGTGTGGATCTCTCTGGTGTCAACCTCTGTGATGATGTCAACTCTCTGTGGCTCTGTGATGGAAGGGTCTCTCTGTGGCTTTGTATGTTAACTGAGGTGTCTATCTGTGGCTCTGTGATATCACCTGAATGGTCTCTCTGTGGCTCTGTGATGTCACCTGAAGGTCTCTTTGTGGCTCTGTGATGTCATCTGAATGGTCTCTCTGTGGATTTGTGATGTCATGTGAAGGGTCATTCCAAGTCTCTGTGATGTCACCTAAAGAGGCTCTCTGTGTCTCTGTGATGTCAACTGAAGGGTCTTTCTGTGACTCTCTGATGTCACCTAAGTATCTCTCTATTGCTCTGTCATGTCACTGAAGGGTCTTTCTGTGTCTCTGTAATGTCAACTGAAGGGTCATTCTGTGATCTGTGATGTCACCTGCAGGGTCTCTCTGTGGCTCTGTGATTTCACATGAATGTTCTCTCTGTGGTTCTGTGATGTCACCTGAAGTGTCTCATTGTGGCTGTGATGTCAACTGAAAGGTCTCTCTGTGGATTTGTGATGTTGTCTGTAGGGTCATTCCATGTCTCTGTGGTGTCACCTAAATAGTCTCTCTGTGTCTCTGTGATGTCAATTGAAGGGTCTCATTGTGGCTTGTGATGTCAACTGAAAGGTCTCTCTGTGGATTTGTGATGTCATCTGAAGGGTCAATCTGTGGCTCTGTGAACTCATCTAAAGGTCTCTCTGTGTCTCTGTGATGTCAACTGAAGGGTCTATCTGTGGCTCTCTGATGTCACCTAAGGGACTCTCTGTGGCTCTGTCATGTCACCTGAAGTGTCTCTCTGTTGCTCTGTGATGTCATCTGAAGGGTCTCACTGTGGTTCTCTGATGTCACTTAAATTGTCTCACTGTGTCGCTGTGATGTCACCTGAAGGGTCTATTAGTGGCTCTGTGATGTAACCTGAAGGGTCTCTCTGTGGCTCTGTGATGTCACCTAAAGGGTCTCATTGGTGCTCTGTGATGTCAACTGAAAGGTCTCTCTGTGGATTTGTGATGTCGTCTGATCGGTCATTCCATGTCGCTGTGGTATCACCTACAGTGTCTCTCTGTGTCTCTTTGATGTCAACTTAGGGTCTATCTGTGGCTCTCTGATGTCATCTAAGTCTCTCTCTGTCACTCTGTCATGTCCCCTTATGGGTCTCTCTGAGTCTCTGTGATGTCAACTGAAGGGCCTCTCTGTGGATCTGTGATGTAACCTGTAGAATCTCATTGTGGATCTGTGATGTCCCCTGAGTGTCTAACAGTGGCAGTGTGATGTCAACTGAATGATCTCTCTGTGGCTCTGTGATGTCAACTGAAGTGTCTTTATGTGGGTCTGTGATGTCAACTGAATGGTCACCCTGTGGCTCTGTGATGTCACCTAAAGGGACTCATTGTGGCTCTGTGATGTCAACTGAAGTGTCTTTATGTGGCTCTGTGATGTCACCTGAATGGTCTCTCTGTGGCTCTGTGATGTCACCTGAAGGGTCTCATTGTGGCTATGTTTTCAACTGAAAGTACTCTCTGTGGATTTGTGATGTCGTCTGAAGGGTCATTCTATTTCTCTGTGGTGTCACCTAAAGGTTCTCTCTGTTTCTCTGTGATGTCAACTGAAGTGTCTATCTGTGTCTCTGTGATGTCACCTAAGTGTCTGTCTATCGCTCTGTCATGTCATCTGAAGAGTCTCTCTGTGTATCTGTGATGTTACCTGAAGGGTCTCTCTGTGGCTCTGTGATGTCATCTGAAGGGTCTCACTGTGGTTCTCTGATGTCACTTAAATTGTCTCACTGTGTCGCTGTGATGTCACCTGAAGGGTCTATTAGTGGCTCTGTGATGTAACCTGAAGGGTCTCTCTGTGGCTCTGTGATGTCACCTAAAGGGTCTCATTGTTGCTCTGTGATGTCAACTGAAAGGTCTCTCTGTGGATTTGTGATGTCGTCTGATCTGTCATTCCATGTCGCTGTGGTATCACCTACAGTGTCTCTTTGATGTCAACTTAGGGTCTATCTGTGGCTCTCTGATGTCATCTAAGTCTCTCTCTGTCACTCTGTCATGTCCCCTTATGGGTCTCTCTGAGTCTCTGTGATGTCAACTGAAGGGCCTCTCTGTGGATCTGTGATGTAACCTGTAGAATCTCATTGTGGATCTGTGATGTCCCCTGAGTGTCTAACAGTGGCAGTGTGATGTCAACTGAATGATCTCTCTGTGGCTCTGTGATGTCAACTGAAGTGTCTTTATGTGGGTCTGTGATGTCAACTGAATGGTCACCCTGTGGCTCTGTGATGTCACCTAAAGGGACTCATTGTGGCTCTGTGATGTCAACTGAAGTGTCTTTATGTGGCTCTGTGATGTCACCTGAATGGTCTCTCTGTGGCTCTGTGATGTCACCTGAAGGGTCTCATTGTGGCTATGTTTTCAACTGAAAGTACTCTCTGTGGATTTGTGATGTCGTCTGAAGGGTCATTCTATTTCTCTGTGGTGTCACCTAAAGGTTATCTCTGTTTCTCTGTGATGTCAACTGAAGTGTCTATCTGTGTCTCTGTGATGTCACCTAAGTGTCTCTCTATCGCTCTGTCATGTCATCTGAAGAGTCTCTCTGTGTATCTGTGATGTTACCTGAAGGGTCTCTCTGTGGCTCTGTGATGTCACCTGAAGAGTCTCTTTGTGGCTCTGTGATGTCACCAAAAGTGTCCCTCTGTATATCTTCGATGTCAACTGATTGGTCTAACTGAGCCTCTGTGATGTCACCTGAAGTGTCTCTGTGGCTCTATGATGTCACCTACGGGTGTGACGATGGCTCTGTGATGTCACTGAAGGGTCTCTCTGTGGATTTGTGATGTCCTCAGAAGAGCCTCTCTGTGGTTCTATGATGTCACCTACAGAATCTCATTGTAGATCTGTGATGTCCACTGAGTGTCTCACGGTGGCTCTGTGATGTCAACTGAATGATCGCTCTGTGGCTCTGTGATGTCACCTGACATGTCTCTCTATGGATTAGTGATGCCTTCTGAAGGTTGATTCTGTGGTTCTGTAATGTCCCCTGAAGCATGTCTCTGTGGCTTGGTGATATCACCTATAGGTCTCTCTGTGGCTCTGTGTTTTCATCTGCAGAGTCTCTCTGTGGCTTGTGATGTCACCCTAAGGGTCTCTCTGTGTCCCTGTGATGTCAACTGTAGGGTCTATCTGTGGCTCTCTGATGTCAACTAAGTGTCTCTCTGTGGCTCTGTCATGTCACTTGAAGGGTATCTCTGTGGCTCTGTGATGTCACCTGAAGGGTCTATTTGTGTCTCTGTGATGTCACCTGAAGTGTCTCTGTCATGTCACATAAGTGTCTCCCTGTGGCTCTGTGCTGTCACATGAAGGGTCTCTTGTGGCTCTGTGATATCACCTGAATTGTCTCTTTGTGGCTTGTGATGTCAACTGAAAGGTCTCTCTGTGGATTTGTGATGTCATCTGTAGGGTCATTCTGTGTCTCTGTGATGTCACCTAAGGGTCTGACTGTGGCTCAGTGATGTCACTGAAGGGCCTCTCTGTGGATCTGTGATGTAACCTGTAGAATCTCATTTTGGATCTGTGATGTCTCCTGAGTGTCTCACAGTGGCAGTGTGATGTCAACTGAATCATCTCTCTGTGGCTCTGTGATGTCAACTGAAGTGTCTTTATGTGGCTCTGTGATGTCACCTGAAGGGTCTCTCTGTGTCTCTGTATGTTAACTGATGGGACTATCTGTGGCTCTGTGAAGTCACGTGAAGTTTCTCTCTGTGGCTCTGTGATGTCACCTGAAGGGTCTTTCTTTTTCTCTGTGATGTCACCTCAAGTGTCTTTCTGTCACTCTGTGATGTCAAGTGAAGGGTCTCTCTGTGGCTCTGTTATGTCACCTGAAGGATCTCTCTGTGTCTCTGTGATGTCACCTAAGTGTCTGACTGTGGCTCAGTGCTGTCACTGAAGGGTCTCTCTTTGGATTTGTGATGTCCTCAGAAGGGGCTCTCTGTGGATCTGTGATGTAACCTGTAGAATCTCATTGTGGATCTGTGATGTCCCCTGAGTGTCTCACGGTGGCAGTGTGATGTCAACTGAATGATCTCTCTGTGGCTCTGTGATGTCAACTGAAGTGTCTTTATGTGGCTCTGTGATGTCAACTGAATGGTCCCTCTGTGGGTCTGTGATGTCACCTGAAGGGTCTCATTGTGGCTCTGTGAGGTCAACTGAAGTGTCTATCTGTGGCTCTCTGATATCACCTAAGTCTCTCTGTCACTCTGTCATGTCCCCTTATGTGTCTCTATGAGTCTCTGTGATGTCAACTGAAGGGTCATTCTGTGGTTCTGTGATGTCACCTGAAGGGTCTATCTGTGTCTCTGTGATGTCACCTAAGGGTCTGACTGTGGCTCAGTGCTGTCACTGAAGGGTCTCTCTGTGGATTTGTGATGTCCTCAAAAGTGCCTCTCTGTGGATCTGTGATGTAACCTGTAGAATCTCATTGTGGATCTGTGATGTCCCCTGAGTGTCTCACGGTGGCAGTGTCATATCAACTGAATGATCTCTCTGTGGCTCTGTGATGTCAACTGAAGTGTCTTTATGTGGCTCTGTGATGTCACCTGAATGGTCTCTCTGTGGCTCTGTGATGTCACCTGAAGGGTCTCATTGTGGCTATGTTTTCAACTGAAAGTACTCTCTGTGGATTTGTGATGTCGTCTGAAGGGTCATTCTATTTCTCTGTGGTGTCACCTAAAGGTTCTCTCTGTTTTTCTGTGATGTCAACTGAAGTGTCTATCTGTGTCTCTGTGATGTCACCTAAGTGTCTCTCTATCGCTCTGTCATGTCATCTGAAGAGTCTCTCTGTGTATCTGTGATGTTACCTGAAGGGTCTCTCTGTGGCTCTGTGATGTCACCTGAAGAGTCTCTTTGTGGCTCTGTGATGTCACCAAAAGTGTCCCTCTGTATATCTTTGATGTCAACTGATTGGTCTAACTGAGCCTCTGTGATGTCACCTGAAGTGTCTCTGTGGCTCTATGATGTCACCTACGGGTGTGACGATGGCTCTGTGATGTCACTGAAGGGTCTCTCTGTGGATTTGTGATGTCCTCAGAAGAGCCTCTCTGTGGTTCTATGATGTCACCTACAGAATCTCATTGTAGATCTGTGATGTCCACTGAGTGTCTCACGGTGGCTCTGTGATGTCAACTGAATGATCGCTCTGTGGCTCTGTGATGTCACCTGACATGTCTCTCTATGGATTAGTGATGCCTTCTGAAGGTTGATTCTGTGGTTCTGTAATGTCCCCTGAAGCATGTCTCTGTGGCTCGGTGATATCACCTATAGGTCTCTCTGTGGCTCTGTTTTCATCTGCAGAGTCTCTCTGTGGCTTGTGATGTCACCCTAAGGGTCTCTCTGTGTCCCTGTGATGTCAACTGTAGGGTCTATCTGCGGCTCTCTGATGTCAACTAAGTGTCTCTCTGTGGCTCTGTGATGTCACCTGAAGGGTCTATTTGTGTCTCTGTGATGTCACCTGAAGTGTCTCTGTCATGTCACATAAGTGTCTCCCTGTGGCTCTGTGCTGTCACATGAAGGGTCTCTTGTGGCTCTGTGATATCACCTGAATTGTCTCTTTGTGGCTTGTGATGTCAACTGAAAGGTCTCTCTGTGGATTTGTGATGTCATCTGTAGGGTCATTCTGTGTCTCTGTGATGTCACCTAAGGGTCTGACTGTGGCTCAGTGATGTCACTGAAGGGCCTCTCTGTGGATCTGTGATGTAACCTGTAGAATCTCATTTTGGATCTGTGATGTCTCCTGAGTGTCTCACAGTGGCAGTGTGATGTCAACTGAATCATCTCTCTGTGGCTCTGTGATGTCAACTGAAGTGTCTTTATGTGGCTCTGTGATGTCACCTGAAGGGTCTCTCTGTGTCTCTGTATGTTAACTGATGGGACTATCTGTGGCTCTGTGAAGTCACGTGAAGTTTCTCTCTGTGGCTCTGTGATGTCACCTGAAGGGTCTTTCTTTTTCTCTGTGATGTCACCTCAAGTGTCTTTCTGTCACTCTGTGATGTCAAGTGAAGGGTCTCTCTGTGGCTCTGTTATGTCACCTGAAGGATCTCTCTGTGTCTCTGTGATGTCACCTAAGTGTCTGACTGTGGCTCAGTGCTGTCACTGAAGGGTCTCTCTTTGGATTTGTGATGTCCTCAGAAGGGGCTCTCTGTGGATCTGTGATGTAACCTGTAGAATCTCATTGTGGATCTGTGATGTCCCCTGAGTGTCTCACGGTGGCAGTGTGATGTCAACTGAATGATCTCTCTGTGGCTCTGTGATGTCAACTGAAGTGTCTTTATGTGGCTCTGTGATGTCAACTGAATGGTCCCTCTGTGGGTCTGTGATGTCACCTGAAGGGTCTCATTGTGGCTCTGTGAGGTCAACTGAAGTGTCTATCTGTGGCTCTCTGATATCACCTAAGTCTCTCTGTCACTCTGTCATGTCCCCTTATGTGTCTCTATGAGTCTCTGTGATGTCAACTGAAGGGTCATTCTGTGGTTCTGTGATGTCACCTGAAGGGTCTATCTGTGTCTCTGTGATGTCACCTAAGGGTCTGACTGTGGCTCAGTGCTGTCACTGAAGGGTCTCTCTGTGGATTTGTGATGTCCTCAAAAGTGCCTCTCTGTGGATCTGTGATGTAACCTGTAGAATCTCATTGTGGATCTGTGATGTCCCCTGAGTGTCTCACGGTGGCAGTGTCATATCAACTGAATGATCTCTCTGTGGCTCTGTGATGTCAACTGAAGTGTCTTTATGTGGCTCTGTGATGTCAACTGAATGGTCCCTCTGTGGCTCTTTGATGTCACCTAAAGGGTCTCATTGGGGCTCTGTGATGTCAACTGAAGTGTCTTTATGTGGCTCTGTGATGTCACCTGAATGGTCTCTCTGTGGCTCTATGATGTCACCTGAAGGGTCTCATTGTGGCTCGGTTTTCAACTGAAAGTACTCTCTGTGGATTTGTGATGTCATCTGAAGGGTCATTCCATGTCTCTGTGGTTTCACCTAAAGGTTCTTTCTCGTCTCTGTGATGTCACCTGAAGTGTCTATCTGTGGCTCTGTGATGTCACCTAAGTGTCTCTCCGTGGCTCTCTGATGTCACCTGAAGAGTGTCTTTGTGGCTCTGTGATGTCAACAAAAGGTTCCCTCTGTGTCTCTGTGATGTCACCTGAAGGGTCTCTCTGTGGCTCTCTGATGTCACCTGAAGAGTGTCTTTGTGGCTCTGTGATGTCAACAAAAGGTCACTCTGTGTCTCTGTGATGACAACTGAAGGGTCTAACTGTGCTTCTGTGATGTCACCTGAACTGTCTCTGTGGCTCTGTGATGTCACCTAAGGGTCTGACTGTGGCTCTGTGATGTCACTGAAGGGTCTCACTGTGGATTTGTGATGTCCTCAGAAGGGCCTCTCTGTGGTTTTATGATGTCACATGTAGAATCTCATTGTAGATCTGTGATGTCACCTGAAGTGTCACATTCTTTCTCTGTGATGTTAACTGAAGTGTCTTTATGTGCTTCTGTAATGTCACCTGAATCGTCTCTCTGTGGCTCTGTGATGTCACCTGAAGGGTCTCATTGTGGCTCTGTGAGGTCAACTGAAGTGTCTATCTGTGGCTCTCTGATATCACCTAAGTCTCTCTGTCACTCTGTCATGTCCCCTTATGTGTCTCTATGAGTCTCTGTGATGTCAACTGAAGGGTCATTCTGTGGTTCTGTGATGTCACCTGAAGGGTCTATCTGTGTCTCTGTGATGTCACCTAAGGGTCTGACTGTGGCTCAGTGCTGTCACTGAAGGGTCTCTCTGTGGATTTGTGATGTCCTCAAAAGTGCCTCTCTGTGGATCTGTGATGTAACCTGTAGAATCTCATTGTGGATCTGTGATGTCCCCTGAGTGTCTCACGGTGGCAGTGTCATATCAACTGAATGATCTCTCTGTGGCTCTGTGATGTCAACTGAAGTGTCTTTATGTGGCTCTGTGATGTCAACTGAATGGTCCCTCTGTGGCTCTTTGATGTCACCTAAAGGGTCTCATTGGGGCTCTGTGATGTCAACTGAAGTGTCTTTATGTGGCTCTGTGATGTCACCTGAATGGTCTCTCTGTGGCTCTATGATGTCACCTGAAGGGTCTCATTGTGGCTCGGTTTTCAACTGAAAGTACTCTCTGTGGATTTGTGATGTCATCTGAAGGGTCATTCCATGTCTCTGTGGTTTCACCTAAAGGTTCTTTCTCGTCTCTGTGATGTCACCTGAAGTGTCTATCTGTGGCTCTGTGATGTCACCTAAGTGTCTCTCCGTGGCTCTCTGATGTCACCTGAAGAGTGTCTTTGTGGCTCTGTGATGTCAACAAAAGGGTCCCTCTGTGTCTCTGTGATGTCACCTGAAGGGTCTCTCTGTGGCTCTCTGATGTCACCTGAAGAGTGTCTTTGTGGCTCTGTGATGTCAACAAAAGGTCACTCTGTGTCTCTGTGATGACAACTGAAGGGTCTAACTGTGCTTCTGTGATGTCACCTGAACTGTCTCTGTGGCTCTGTGATGTCACCTAAGGGTCTGACTGTGGCTCTGTGATGTCACTGAAGGGTCTCACTGTGGATTTGTGATGTCCTCAGAAGGGCCTCTCTGTGGTTTTATGATGTCACATGTAGAATCTCATTGTAGATCTGTGATGTCACCTGAAGTGTCACATTCTTTCTCTGTGATGTTAACTGAAGTGTCTTTATGTGCTTCTGTAATGTCACCTGAATCGTCTCTCTGTGGCTCTGTGATGTCACCTGAAGGGTCTCATTGTGGCTCTGTGATGTAAACTGCAGTGTCCTTTTGTGGCTCTGTGTTGTCACCTGAATGGTCTCTCTGTGTCTCTGTGATGTCAACTGAAGGTTCTATCTGTGTGTCTGTGAAGTCACCTAAAGGGTATCTGTGGCTCTGTGATTTCACCTAAGGGTCTGACTGTGGCTATGTGATGTCACCTGAAGGGTCTATGTGTGGATTTGTGAAGTCCTCACAAGGGCCTCTCTGTGCTTCTGTGCTTCTGTAATGTCACCTGAATCGTCTCTTTGTGGCTCTGTGATGTCACATGAAGGGTCTCATTGTGGCTTGTGATGTCAACTGAAAGGTCTCTCTGTGGATTTGTGATGTCATCTGTAGGGTCATTCTGTGGCTCTATGAATTCATCTAAAGGGTCTCTCTGTGTCTCTGTGATGTCAACAGAAGGGTCTATCTGTGGCTCTCTGATGTCACCTAAGGGTCTCTCTGTCGCTCTGTCATGGCACCTGAAGGGTCTGTCTGTTGCTCTGCGATGTCATCTGAAGGGTCTCACTGTGGTTCTGTGATGTCACCTTAAAGGTCTCACTGTGTCGCTGTGATGTCACCTGAAGGGTCTATCAGTGGGTCTGTGATGTCACCTGAAGGGTCTCTCTGTGGCTCTGTGATGTCATCTGAAGGGTATCATTGTTGCTTTGTGATGTCACCTGAGGGTATCATTGTTGCTCTGTGATGTCAACTGAAAGTTCTCTCTGTGGATTTGTGATGTCGTCTGAATGGTCATTCCATGGGGTATCACCTACAGTGTCATGTGATGTCAACTGAAGGGTCCATCCTTGACTCTCTGATGCCACCTAAGTGTCTCTCTGTTGCTCTGTCATGTCCCCTTATGGTTCTCTCTGAGTCTCTGTGATGTCAACTGAAGGGTGTATCTGTTGCTCTGTGATGTCACATGAAGGGTCTCTCTCTGTCTCTGTGATGTCACCTAAGGGTCTGACTGTGGCTCTGTGATGTCACTGAAGGGTCGCTTTGTGGATTTGTGATGTCCTCAGAAGGGCCTCTCTGTGGTTCTGTGATGTCACCTCTAGAATATCTTTGTGGATCTGTGATGTCCCCTGAGTGTCTCACGGTGGCAGTGTGATGTCAACGGAATGATCAATCTGTGATTCTCTGATGTCATCTGAATGTTCTCTCTGTGGCTCTGTGATGTCACCTGAAGGGTCTCTCTGTGGCTTTGTATGTTAACTGAGGTGTCTATCTGTGGCTCTGTGATATCACCTGAATGGTCTCTCTGTGGCTCTGTGATGTCACCTGAAGGTCTCTTTGTGGCTCTGTGATGTCATCTGAATGGTCTCTCTGTGGATTTGTGATGTCATGTGAAGGGTCATTCCAAGTCTCTGTGATGTCACCTAAAGAGGCTCTCTGTGTCTCTGTGATGTCAACTGAAGGGTCTTTCTGTGACTCTCTGATGTCACCTAAGTATCTCTCTATTGCTCTGTCATGTCACTGAAGGGTCTTTCTGTGTCTCTGTAATGTCAACTGAAGGGTCATTCTGTGACTCTGTGATGTCACCTGCAGGGTCTCTCTGTGGCTCTGTGATTTCACATGAATGTTCTCTCTGTGGTTCTGTGATGTCACCTGAAGTGTCTCATTGTGGCTGTGATGTCAACTGAAAGGTCTCTCTGTGGATTTGTGATGTTGTCTGTAGGGTCATTCCATGTCTCTGTGGTGTCACCTAAATAGTCTCTCTGTGTCTCTGTGATGTCAATTGAAGGGTCTCATTGTGGCTTGTGATGTCAACTGAAAGGTCTCTCTGTGGATTTGTGATGTCATCTGAAGGGTCAATCTGTGGCTCTGTGAACTCATCTAAAGGTCTCTCTGTGTCTCTGTGATGTCAACTGAAGGGTCTATCTGTGGCTCTCTGATGTCACCTAAGGGACTCTCTGTGGCTCTGTCATGTCACCTGAAGTGTCTCTCTGTTGCTCTGTGATGTCATCTGAAGGGTCTCACTGTGGTTCTCTGATGTCACTTAAATTGTCTCACTGTGTCGCTGTGATGTCACCTGAAGGGTCTATTAGTGGCTCTGTGATGTAACCTGAAGGGTCTCTCTGTGGCTCTGTGATGTCACCTAAAGGGTCTCATTGTTGCTCTGTGATGTCAACTGAAAGGTCTCTCTGTGGATTTGTGATGTCGTCTGATCGGTCATTCCATGTCGCTGTGGTATCACCTACAGTGTCTCTCTGTGTCTCTTTGATGTCAACTTAGGGTCTATCTGTGGCTCTCTGATGTCATCTAAGTCTCTCTCTGTCACTCTGTCATGTCCCCTTATGGGTCTCTCTGAGTCTCTGTGATGTCAACTGAAGGGCCTCTCTGTGGATCTGTGATGTAACCTGTAGAATCTCATTGTGGATCTGTGATGTCCCCTGAGTGTCTAACAGTGGCAGTGTGATGTCAACTGAATGATCTCTCTGTGGCTCTGTGATGTCAACTGAAGTGTCTTTATGTGGGTCTGTGATGTCAACTGAATGGTCACCCTGTGGCTCTGTGATGTCACCTAAAGGGACTCATTGTGGCTCTGTGATGTCAACTGAAGTGTCTTTATGTGGCTCTGTGATGTCACCTGAATGGTCTCTCTGTGGCTCTGTGATGTCACCTGAAGGGTCTCATTGTGGCTATGTTTTCAACTGAAAGTACTCTCTGTGGATTTGTGATGTCGTCTGAAGGGTCATTCTATTTCTCTGTGGTGTCACCTAAAGGTTCTCTCTGTTTCTCTGTGATGTCAACTGAAGTGTCTATCTGTGTCTCTGTGATGTCACCTAAGTGTCTGTCTATCGCTCTGTCATGTCATCTGAAGAGTCTCTCTGTGTATCTGTGATGTTACCTGAAGGGTCTCTCTGTGGCTCTGTGATGTCATCTGAAGGGTCTCACTGTGGTTCTCTGATGTCACTTAAATTGTCTCACTGTGTCGCTGTGATGTCACCTGAAGGGTCTATTAGTGGCTCTGTGATGTAACCTGAAGGGTCTCTCTGTGGCTCTGTGATGTCACCTAAAGGGTCTCATTGTTGCTCTGTGATGTCAACTGAAAGGTCTCTCTGTGGATTTGTGATGTCGTCTGATCTGTCATTCCATGTCGCTGTGGTATCACCTACAGTGTCTCTTTGATGTCAACTTAGGGTCTATCTGTGGCTCTCTGATGTCATCTAAGTCTCTCTCTGTCACTCTGTCATGTCCCCTTATGGGTCTCTCTGAGTCTCTGTGATGTCAACTGAAGGGCCTCTCTGTGGATCTGTGATGTAACCTGTAGAATCTCATTGTGGATCTGTGATGTCCCCTGAGTGTCTAACAGTGGCAGTGTGATGTCAACTGAATGATCTCTCTGTGGCTCTGTGATGTCAACTGAAGTGTCTTTATGTGGGTCTGTGATGTCAACTGAATGGTCACCCTGTGGCTCTGTGATGTCACCTAAAGGGACTCATTGTGGCTCTGTGATGTCAACTGAAGTGTCTTTATGTGGCTCTGTGATGTCACCTGAATGGTCTCTCTGTGGCTCTGTGATGTCACCTGAAGGGTCTCATTGTGGCTATGTTTTCAACTGAAAGTACTCTCTGTGGATTTGTGATGTCGTCTGAAGGGTCATTCTATTTCTCTGTGGTGTCACCTAAAGGTTCTCTCTGTTTCTCTGTGATGTCAACTGAAGTGTCTATCTGTGTCTCTGTGATGTCACCTAAGTGTCTGTCTATCGCTCTGTCATGTCATCTGAAGAGTCTCTCTGTGTATCTGTGATGTTACCTGAAGGGTCTCTCTGTGGCTCTGTGATGTCACCTGAAGAGTCTCTTTGTGGCTCTGTGATGTCACCAAAAGTGTCCCTCTGTATATCTTCGATGTCAACTGATTGGTCTAACTGAGCCTCTGTGATGTCACCTGAAGTGTCTCTGTGGCTCTATGATGTCACCTACGGGTGTGACGATGGCTCTGTGATGTCACTGAAGGGTCTCTCTGTGGATTTGTGATGTCCTCAGAAGAGCCTCTCTGTGGTTCTATGATGTCACCTACAGAATCTCATTGTAGATCTGTGATGTCCACTGAGTGTCTCACGGTGGCTCTGTGATGTCAACTGAATGATCGCTCTGTGGCTCTGTGATGTCACCTGACATGTCTCTCTATGGATTAGTGATGCCTTCTGAAGGTTGATTCTGTGGTTCTGTAATGTCCCCTGAAGCATGTCTCTGTGGCTTGGTGATATCACCTATAGGTCTCTCTGTGGCTCTGTGTTTTCATCTGCAGAGTCTCTCTGTGGCTTGTGATGTCACCCTAAGGGTCTCTCTGTGTCCCTGTGATGTCAACTGTAGGGTCTATCTGTGGCTCTCTGATGTCAACTAAGTGTCTCTCTGTGGCTCTGTCATGTCACTTGAAGGGTATCTCTGTGGCTCTGTGATGTCACCTGAAGGGTCTATTTGTGTCTCTGTGATGTCACCTGAAGTGTCTCTGTCATGTCACATAAGTGTCTCCCTGTGGCTCTGTGCTGTCACATGAAGGGTCTCTTGTGGCTCTGTGATATCACCTGAATTGTCTCTTTGTGGCTTGTGATGTCAACTGAAAGGTCTCTCTGTGGATTTGTGATGTCATCTGTAGGGTCATTCTGTGTCTCTGTGATGTCACCTAAGGGTCTGACTGTGGCTCAGTGATGTCACTGAAGGGCCTCTCTGTGGATCTGTGATGTAACCTGTAGAATCTCATTTTGGATCTGTGATGTCTCCTGAGTGTCTCACAGTGGCAGTGTGATGTCAACTGAATCATCTCTCTGTGGCTCTGTGATGTCAACTGAAGTGTCTTTATGTGGCTCTGTGATGTCACCTGAAGGGTCTCTCTGTGTCTCTGTATGTTAACTGATGGGACTATCTGTGGCTCTGTGAAGTCACGTGAAGTTTCTCTCTGTGGCTCTGTGATGTCACCTGAAGGGTCTTTCTTTTTCTCTGTGATGTCACCTCAAGTGTCTTTCTGTCACTCTGTGATGTCAAGTGAAGGGTCTCTCTGTGGCTCTGTTATGTCACCTGAAGGATCTCTCTGTGTCTCTGTGATGTCACCTAAGTGTCTGACTGTGGCTCAGTGCTGTCACTGAAGGGTCTCTCTTTGGATTTGTGATGTCCTCAGAAGGGGCTCTCTGTGGATCTGTGATGTAACCTGTAGAATCTCATTGTGGATCTGTGATGTCCCCTGAGTGTCTCACTCATTGTGGCTATGTCAACTGAACTCTCTGTGGCTCTGTGATGTCAACTGAAGATGTGGCTCTGTGATGTCAACTGAATGGTCAGGTCTGTGATGTCACCTGAAGTCTCATTGTGAGGTGATGTCTGAAGTGTCATCTGTGGCTCTCTGATGTCATCTGAAGTCTCAGTCAATCTGTGTCTTCATGTCCCTGATCTCTCTGTGGCCAACTGAATGATCATGTCAACTGAAGTGTCTTTATGTTCTGTGATGTCAACTGAATGGTCTGTGGCTCTGTGATGTCACCTAAAGGGTCTCATTGGGGCTCTGTGATGTCAACTGAAGTGTCTTTATGTGGCTCTGTGATGTCACCTGAATGGTCTCTCTGTGGCTCTATGATGTCACCTGTCTCATCTCAACTGAAAGTACTCTCTGTGGATTTGTGATGTCTCTGAAGGGTCATTCTCTCTGTGGTTCACCTAAAGGTTCACTGAAGTGTCTATCTGTGATGGTGTCTCTCTGTGGCTATGTCACTCTGAAGTGATGTGTTTGTAAATCTCATTGTGTGATTTGTGATGTCGTCTGCTGTGGTTCTTGATGGAACCTAAAGGTTCTCTCTGTTTCTGTGATGTCAACTGAAGTGTCTATCCTCTGTGATGTCACCTAAGTGTCTCTCTATCGCTCTGATGTCATCTGAAGAGTCTCTCTGTGATCTGTGATGTCTGTGTCGGTCTGTGGCTCTGTGATGTCAACCTGTCTCTGTGAAGAATATGTGTGCTCTGTGATGTCACCAAAATGTGTCCCTCTGTATATCTTTGATGTCAACTGATTGGTCTAACTGAGCCTCTGTGATGTCACCTGAAGTGTCTCTGTGGCTCTATGATGTCACCTACGGGTGTGACGATGGCTCTGTGATGTCACTGAAGGGTCTCTCTGTGGATTTGTGATGTCCTCAGAAGAGCCTCTCTGTGGTTCTATGATGTCACCTACAGAATCTCATTGTAGATCTGTGATGTCCACTGAGTGTCTCACGGTGGCTCTGTGATGTCAACTGAATGATCGCTCTGTGGCTCTGTGATGTCACCTGACATGTCTCTCTATGGATTAGTGATGCCTTCTGAAGGTTGATTCTGTGGTTCTGTAATGTCCCCTGAAGCATGTCTCTGTGGCTCGGTGATATCACCTATAGGTCTCTCTGTGGCTCTGTTTTCATCTGCAGAGTCTCTCTGTGGCTTGTGATGTCACCCTAAGGGTCTCTCTGTGTCCCTGTGATGTCAACTGTAGGGTCTATCTGCGGCTCTCTGATGTCAACTAAGTGTCTCTCTGTGGCTCTGTGATGTCACCTGAAGGGTCTATTTGTGTCTCTGTGATGTCACCTGAAGTGTCTCTGTCATGTCACATAAGTGTCTCCCTGTGGCTCTGTGCTGTCACATGAAGGGTCTCTTGTGGCTCTGTGATATCACCTGAATTGTCTCTTTGTGGCTTGTGATGTCAACTGAAAGGTCTCTCTGTGGATTTGTGATGTCATCTGTAGGGTCATTCTGTGTCTCTGTGATGTCACCTAAGGGTCTGACTGTGGCTCAGTGATGTCACTGAAGGGCCTCTCTGTGGATCTGTGATGTAACCTGTAGAATCTCATTTTGGATCTGTGATGTCTCCTGAGTGTCTCACAGTGGCAGTGTGATGTCAACTGAATCATCTCTCTGTGGCTCTGTGATGTCAACTGAAGTGTCTTTATGTGGCTCTGTGATGTCACCTGAAGGGTCTCTCTGTGTCTCTGTATGTTAACTGATGGGACTATCTGTGGCTCTGTGAAGTCACGTGAAGTTTCTCTCTGTGGCTCTGTGATGTCACCTGAAGGGTCTTTCTTTTTCTCTGTGATGTCACCTCAAGTGTCTTTCTGTCACTCTGTGATGTCAAGTGAAGGGTCTCTCTGTGGCTCTGTTATGTCACCTGAAGGATCTCTCTGTGTCTCTGTGATGTCACCTAAGTGTCTGACTGTGGCTCAGTGCTGTCACTGAAGGGTCTCTCTTTGGATTTGTGATGTCCTCAGAAGGGGCTCTCTGTGGATCTGTGATGTAACCTGTAGAATCTCATTGTGGATCTGTGATGTCCCCTGAGTGTCTCACGGTGGCAGTGTGATGTCAACTGAATGATCTCTCTGTGGCTCTGTGATGTCAACTGAAGTGTCTTTATGTGGCTCTGTGATGTCAACTGAATGGTCCCTCTGTGGGTCTGTGATGTCACCTGAAGGGTCTCATTGTGGCTCTGTGAGGTCAACTGAAGTGTCTATCTGTGGCTCTCTGATATCACCTAAGTCTCTCTGTCACTCTGTCATGTCCCCTTATGTGTCTCTATGAGTCTCTGTGATGTCAACTGAAGGGTCATTCTGTGGTTCTGTGATGTCACCTGAAGGGTCTATCTGTGTCTCTGTGATGTCACCTAAGGGTCTGACTGTGGCTCAGTGCTGTCACTGAAGGGTCTCTCTGTGGATTTGTGATGTCCTCAAAAGTGCCTCTCTGTGGATCTGTGATGTAACCTGTAGAATCTCATTGTGGATCTGTGATGTCCCCTGAGTGTCTCACGGTGGCAGTGTCATATCAACTGAATGATCTCTCTGTGGCTCTGTGATGTCAACTGAAGTGTCTTTATGTGGCTCTGTGATGTCACCTGAATGGTCTCTCTGTGGCTCTGTGATGTCACCTGAAGGGTCTCATTGTGGCTATGTTTTCAACTGAAAGTACTCTCTGTGGATTTGTGATGTCGTCTGAAGGGTCATTCTATTTCTCTGTGGTGTCACCTAAAGGTTCTCTCTGTTTTTCTGTGATGTCAACTGAAGTGTCTATCTGTGTCTCTGTGATGTCACCTAAGTGTCTCTCTATCGCTCTGTCATGTCATCTGAAGAGTCTCTCTGTGTATCTGTGATGTTACCTGAAGGGTCTCTCTGTGGCTCTGTGATGTCACCTGAAGAGTCTCTTTGTGGCTCTGTGATGTCACCAAAAGTGTCCCTCTGTATATCTTTGATGTCAACTGATTGGTCTAACTGAGCCTCTGTGATGTCACCTGAAGTGTCTCTGTGGCTCTATGATGTCACCTACGGGTGTGACGATGGCTCTGTGATGTCACTGAAGGGTCTCTCTGTGGATTTGTGATGTCCTCAGAAGAGCCTCTCTGTGGTTCTATGATGTCACCTACAGAATCTCATTGTAGATCTGTGATGTCCACTGAGTGTCTCACGGTGGCTCTGTGATGTCAACTGAATGATCGCTCTGTGGCTCTGTGATGTCACCTGACATGTCTCTCTATGGATTAGTGATGCCTTCTGAAGGTTGATTCTGTGGTTCTGTAATGTCCCCTGAAGCATGTCTCTGTGGCTCGGTGATATCACCTATAGGTCTCTCTGTGGCTCTGTTTTCATCTGCAGAGTCTCTCTGTGGCTTGTGATGTCACCCTAAGGGTCTCTCTGTGTCCCTGTGATGTCAACTGTAGGGTCTATCTGCGGCTCTCTGATGTCAACTAAGTGTCTCTCTGTGGCTCTGTGATGTCACCTGAAGGGTCTATTTGTGTCTCTGTGATGTCACCTGAAGTGTCTCTGTCATGTCACATAAGTGTCTCCCTGTGGCTCTGTGCTGTCACATGAAGGGTCTCTTGTGGCTCTGTGATATCACCTGAATTGTCTCTTTGTGGCTTGTGATGTCAACTGAAAGGTCTCTCTGTGGATTTGTGATGTCATCTGTAGGGTCATTCTGTGTCTCTGTGATGTCACCTAAGGGTCTGACTGTGGCTCAGTGATGTCACTGAAGGGCCTCTCTGTGGATCTGTGATGTAACCTGTAGAATCTCATTTTGGATCTGTGATGTCTCCTGAGTGTCTCACAGTGGCAGTGTGATGTCAACTGAATCATCTCTCTGTGGCTCTGTGATGTCAACTGAAGTGTCTTTATGTGGCTCTGTGATGTCACCTGAAGGGTCTCTCTGTGTCTCTGTATGTTAACTGATGGGACTATCTGTGGCTCTGTGAAGTCACGTGAAGTTTCTCTCTGTGGCTCTGTGATGTCACCTGAAGGGTCTTTCTTTTTCTCTGTGATGTCACCTCAAGTGTCTTTCTGTCACTCTGTGATGTCAAGTGAAGGGTCTCTCTGTGGCTCTGTTATGTCACCTGAAGGATCTCTCTGTGTCTCTGTGATGTCACCTAAGTGTCTGACTGTGGCTCAGTGCTGTCACTGAAGGGTCTCTCTTTGGATTTGTGATGTCCTCAGAAGGGGCTCTCTGTGGATCTGTGATGTAACCTGTAGAATCTCATTGTGGATCTGTGATGTCCCCTGAGTGTCTCACGGTGGCAGTGTGATGTCAACTGAATGATCTCTCTGTGGCTCTGTGATGTCAACTGAAGTGTCTTTATGTGGCTCTGTGATGTCAACTGAATGGTCCCTCTGTGGGTCTGTGATGTCACCTGAAGGGTCTCATTGTGGCTCTGTGAGGTCAACTGAAGTGTCTATCTGTGGCTCTCTGATATCACCTAAGTCTCTCTGTCACTTTGTCATGTCCCCTTATGTGTCTCTATGAGTCTCTGTGATGTCAACTGAAGGGTCATTCTGTGGTTCTGTGATGTCACCTGAAGGGTCTATCTGTGTCTCTGTGATGTCACCTAAGGGTCTGACTGTGGCTCAGTGCTGTCACTGAAGGGTCTCTCTGTGGATTTGTGATGTCCTCAAAAGTGCCTCTCTGTGGATCTGTGATGTAACCTGTAGAATCTCATTGTGGATCTGTGATGTCCCCTGAGTGTCTCACGGTGGCAGTGTCATATCAACTGAATGATCTCTCTGTGGCTCTGTGATGTCAACTGAAGTGTCTTTATGTGGCTCTGTGATGTCAACTGAATGGTCCCTCTGTGGGTCTGTGATGTCACCTAAAGGGTCTCATTGGGGCTCTGTGATGTCAACTGAAGTGTCTTTATGTGGCTCTGTGATGTCACCTGAATGGTCTCTCTGTGGCTCTATGATGTCACCTGAAGGGTCTCATTGTGGCTCGGTTTTCAACTGAAAGTACTCTCTGTGGATTTGTGATGTCATCTGAAGGGTCATTCCATGTCTCTGTGGTTTCACCTAAAGGTTCTTTCTCGTCTCTGTGATGTCACCTGAAGTGTCTATCTGTGGCTCTGTGATGTCACCTAAGTGTCTTTCTGTGGCTCTGTGATGTCACCTGAAGAGTGTCTTTGTGGCTCTGTGATGTCAACAAAAGGTCACTCTGTGTCTCTGTGATGACAACTGAAGGGTCTAACTGTGCTTCTGTGATGTCACCTGAACTGTCTCTGTGGCTCTGTGATGTCACCTAAGTGTCTCTCTGTGGCTCTGTGATGTCACCTGAAGAGTGTCTTTGTGGCTCTGTGATGTCAACAAAAGGGTCCCTCTGTGTCTCTGTGATGTCACCTGAAGGGTCTCTCTGTGGCTCTCTGATGTCACCTGAAGAGTGTCTTTGTGGCTCTGTGATGTCAACAAAAGGTCACTCTGTGTCTCTGTGATGACAACTGAAGGGTCTAACTGTGCTTCTGTGATGTCACCTGAACTGTCTCTGTGGCTCTGTGATGTCACCTAAGGGTCTGACTGTGGCTCTGTGATGTCACTGAAGGGTCTCACTGTGGATTTGTGATGTCCTCAGAAGGGCCTCTCTGTGGTTTTATGATGTCACATGTAGAATCTCATTGTAGATCTGTGATGTCACCTGAAGTGTCACATTCTTTCTCTGTGATGTTAACTGAAGTGTCTTTATGTGCTTCTGTAATGTCACCTGAATCGTCTCTCTGTGGCTCTGTGATGTCACCTGAAGGGTCTCATTGTGGCTCTGTGATGTAAACTGCAGTGTCCTTTTGTGGCTCTGTGTTGTCACCTGAATGGTCTCTCTGTGTCTCTGTGATGTCAACTGAAGGTTCTATCTGTGGGTCTGTGAAGTCACCTAAAGGGTATCTGTGGCTCTGTGATTTCACCTAAGGGTCTGACTGTGGCTATGTGATGTCACCTGAAGGGTCTATGTGTGGATTTGTGAAGTCCTCACAAGGGCCTCTCTGTGCTTCTGTGCTTCTGTAATGTCACCTGAATCGTCTCTTTGTGGCTCTGTGATGTCACATGAAGGGTCTCATTGTGGCTTGTGATGTCAACTGAAAGGTCTCTCTGTGGATTTGTGATGTCATCTGTAGGGTCATTCTGTGGCTCTATGAATTCATCTAAAGGGTCTCTCTGTGTCTCTGTGATGTCAACAGAAGGGTCTATCTGTGGCTCTCTGATGTCACCTAAGGGTCTCTCTGTCGCTCTGTCATGGCACCTGAAGGGTCTGTCTGTTGCTCTGCGATGTCATCTGAAGGGTCTCACTGTGGTTCTGTGATGTCACCTTAAAGGTCTCACTGTGTCGCTGTGATGTCACCTGAAGGGTCTATCAGTGGCTCTGTGATGTCACCTGAAGGGTCTCTCTGTGGCTCTGTGATGTCATCTGAAGGGTATCATTGTTGCTTTGTGATGTCACCTGAGGGTATCATTGTTGCTCTGTGATGTCAACTGAAAGTTCTCTCTGTGGATTTGTGATGTCGTCTGAATGGTCATTCCATGGGGTATCACCTACAGTGTCATGTGATGTCAACTGAAGGGTCCATCCTTGACTCTCTGATGCCACCTAAGTGTCTCTCTGTTGCTCTGTCATGTCCCCTTATGGTTCTCTCTGAGTCTCTGTGATGTCAACTGAAGGGTGTATCTGTTGCTCTGTGATGTCACATGAAGGGTCTCTCTCTGTCTCTGTGATGTCACCTAAGGGTCTGACTGTGGCTCTGTGATGTCACTGAAGGGTCGCTTTGTGGATTTGTGATGTCCTCAGAAGGGCCTCTCTGTGGTTCTGTGATGTCACCTCTAGAATATCTTTGTGGATCTGTGATGTCCCCTGAGTGTCTCACGGTGGCAGTGTGATGTCAACGGAATGATCAATCTGTGATTCTCTGATGTCATCTGAATGTTCTCTCTGTGGCTCTGTGATGTCACCTGAAGGGTCTCTCTGTGGCTTTGTATGTTAACTGAGGTGTCTATCTGTGGCTCTGTGATATCACCTGAATGGTCTCTCTGTGGCTCTGTGATGTCACCTGAAGGTCTCTTTGTGGCTCTGTGATGTCACCTGAAGGGTCTCATTGTGGCTCGGTTTTCAACTGAAAGTACTCTCTGTGGATTTGTGATGTCATCTGAAGGGTCATTCCATGTCTCTGTGGTTTCACCTAAAGGTTCTTTCTCGTCTCTGTGATGTCACCTGAAGTGTCTATCTGTGGCTCTGTGATGTCACCTAAGTGTCTCTCCGTGGCTCTCTGATGTCACCTGAAGAGTGTCTTTGTGGCTCTGTGATGTCAACAAAAGGGTCCCTCTGTGTCTCTGTGATGTCACCTGAAGGGTCTCTCTGTGGCTCTCTGATGTCACCTGAAGAGTGTCTTTGTGGCTCTGTGATGTCAACAAAAGGTCACTCTGTGTCTCTGTGATGACAACTGAAGGGTCTAACTGTGCTTCTGTGATGTCACCTGAACTGTCTCTGTGGCTCTGTGATGTCACCTAAGGGTCTGACTGTGGCTCTGTGATGTCACTGAAGGGTCTCACTGTGGATTTGTGATGTCCTCAGAAGGGCCTCTCTGTGGTTTTATGATGTCACATGTAGAATCTCATTGTAGATCTGTGATGTCACCTGAAGTGTCACATTCTTTCTCTGTGATGTTAACTGAAGTGTCTTTATGTGCTTCTGTAATGTCACCTGAATCGTCTCTCTGTGGCTCTGTGATGTCACCTGAAGGGTCTCATTGTGGCTCTGTGATGTAAACTGCAGTGTCCTTTTGTGGCTCTGTGTTGTCACCTGAATGGTCTCTCTGGGTCTCTGTGATGTCAACTGAAGGTTCTATCTGTGGGTCTGTGAAGTCACCTAAAGGGTATCTGTGGCTCTGTGATTTCACCTAAGGGTCTGACTGTGGCTATGTGATGTCACCTGAAGGGTCTATGTGTGGATTTGTGAAGTCCTCACAAGGGCCTCTCTGTGCTTCTGTGCTTCTGTAATGTCACCTGAATCGTCTCTTTGTGGCTCTGTGATGTCACATGAAGGGTCTCATTGTGGCTTGTGATGTCAACTGAAAGGTCTCTCTGTGGATTTGTGATGTCATCTGTAGGGTCATTCTGTGGCTCTATGAATTCATCTAAAGGGTCTCTCTGTGTCTCTGTGATGTCAACAGAAGGGTCTATCTGTGGCTCTCTGATGTCACCTAAGGGTCTCTCTGTCGCTCTGTCATGGCACCTGAAGGGTCTGTCTGTTGCTCTGCGATGTCATCTGAAGGGTCTCACTGTGGTTCTGTGATGTCACCTTAAAGGTCTCACTGTGTCGCTGTGATGTCACCTGAAGGGTCTATCAGTGGCTCTGTGATGTCACCTGAAGGGTCTCTCTGTGGCTCTGTGATGTCATCTGAAGGGTATCATTGTTGCTTTGTGATGTCACCTGAGGGTATCATTGTTGCTCTGTGATGTCAACTGAAAGTTCTCTCTGTGGATTTGTGATGTCGTCTGAATGGTCATTCCATGGGGTATCACCTACAGTGTCATGTGATGTCAACTGAAGGGTCCATCCTTGACTCTCTGATGTCACCTAAGTGTCTCTCTGTTGCTCTGTCATGTCCCCTTATGGTTCTCTCTGAGTCTCTGTGATGTCAACTGAAGGGTGTATCTGTTGCTCTGTGATGTCACATGAAGGGTCTCTCTCTGTCTCTGTGATGTCACCTAAGGGTCTGACTGTGGCTCTGTGATGTCACTGAAGGGTCGCTTTGTGGATTTGTGATGTCCTCAGAAGGGCCTCTCTGTGGTTCTGTGATGTCACCTCTAGAATATCTTTGTGGATCTGTGATGTCCCCTGAGTGTCTCACGGTGGCAGTGTGATGTCAACGGAATGATCAATCTGTGATTCTCTGATGTCATCTGAATGTTCTCTCTGTGGCTCTGTGATGTCACCTGAAGGGTCTCTCTGTGGCTTTGTATGTTAACTGAGGTGTCTATCTGTGGCTCTGTGATATCACCTGAATGGTCTCTCTGTGGCTCTGTGATGTCACCTGAAGGTCTCTTTGTGGCTCTGTGATGTCATCTGAATGGTCTCTCTGTGGATTTGTGATGTCATGTGAAGGGTCATTCCAAGTCTCTGTGATGTCACCTAAAGAGGCTCTCTGTGTCTCTGTGATGTCAACTGAAGGGTCTTTCTGTGACTCTCTGATGTCACCTAAGTATCTCTCTATTGCTCTGTCATGTCACTGAAGGGTCTTTCTGTGTCTCTGTAATGTCAACTGAAGGGTCATTCTGTGGTCTCTCTGTGGATGTCACCTGTGATGTCAGAGGCTCTCTCTGTGGTCTCTTTCTGTGACTCTCTGATGTCACCTAAGTATCTCTCTATTGCTCTGTCATGTCACTGAAGGGTCTTTCTGTGTCTCTGTAATGTCAACTGAAGGGTCATTCTGTGGCTCTGTGATGTCACCTGCAGGGTCTCTCTGTGGCTCTGTGATTTCACATGAATGTTCTCTCTGTGGTTCTGTGATGTCACCTGAAGTGTCTCATTGTGGCTGTGATGTCAACTGAAAGGTCTCTCTGTGGATTTGTGATGTTGTCTGTAGGGTCATTCCATGTCTCTGTGGTGTCACCTAAATAGTCTCTCTGTGTCTCTGTGATGTCAATTGAAGGGTCTCATTGTGGCTTGTGATGTCAACTGAAAGGTCTCTCTGTGGATTTGTGATGTCATCTGAAGGGTCAATCTGTGGCTCTGTGAACTCATCTAAAGGTCTCTCTGTGTCTCTGTGATGTCAACTGAAGGGTCTATCTGTGGCTCTCTGATGTCACCTAAGGGACTCTCTGTGGCTCTGTCATGTCACCTGAAGTGTCTCTCTGTTGCTCTGTGATGTCATCTGAAGGGTCTCACTGTGGTTCTCTGATGTCACTTAAATTGTCTCACTGTGTCGCTGTGATGTCACCTGAAGGGTCTATTAGTGGCTCTGTGATGTAACCTGAAGGGTCTCTCTGTGGCTCTGTGATGTCACCTAAAGGGTCTCATTGTTGCTCTGTGATGTCAACTGAAAGGTCTCTCTGTGGATTTGTGATGTCGTCTGATCGGTCATTCCATGTCGCTGTGGTATCACCTACAGTGTCTCTTTGATGTCAACTTAGGGTCTATCTGTGGCTCTCTGATGTCATCTAAGTCTCTCTCTGTCACTCTGTCATGTCCCCTTATGGGTCTCTCTGAGTCTCTGTGATGTCAACTGAAGGGCCTCTCTGTGGATCTGTGATGTAACCTGTAGAATCTCATTGTGGATCTGTGATGTCCCCTGAGTGTCTAACAGTGGCAGTGTGATGTCAACTGAATGATCTCTCTGTGGCTCTGTGATGTCAACTGAAGTGTCTTTATGTGGGTCTGTGATGTCAACTGAATGGTCACCCTGTGGCTCTGTGATGTCACCTAAAGGGACTCATTGTGGCTCTGTGATGTCAACTGAAGTGTCTTTATGTGGCTCTGTGATGTCACCTGAATGGTCTCTCTGTGGCTCTGTGATGTCACCTGAAGGGTCTCATTGTGGCTATGTTTTCAACTGAAAGTACTCTCTGTGGATTTGTGATGTCGTCTGAAGGGTCATTCTATTTCTCTGTGGTGTCACCTAAAGGTTCTCTCTGTTTCTCTGTGATGTCAACTGAAGTGTCTATCTGTGTCTCTGTGATGTCACCTAAGTGTCTCTCTATCGCTCTGTCATGTCATCTGAAGAGTCTCTCTGTGTATCTGTGATGTTACCTGAAGGGTCTCTCTGTGGCTCTGTGATGTCACCTGAAGAGTCTCTTTGTGGCTCTGTGATGTCACCAAAAGTGTCCCTCTGTATATCTTTGATGTCAACTGATTGGTCTAACTGAGCCTCTGTGATGTCACCTGAAGTGTCTCTGTGGCTCTATGATGTCACCTACGGGTGTGACGATGGCTCTGTGATGTCACTGAAGGGTCTCTCTGTGGATTTGTGATGTCCTCAGAAGAGCCTCTCTGTGGTTCTATGATGTCACCTACAGAATCTCATTGTAGATCTGTGATGTCCACTGAGTGTCTCACGGTGGCTCTGTGATGTCAACTGAATGATCGCTCTGTGGCTCTGTGATGTCACCTGACATGTCTCTCTATGGATTAGTGATGCCTTCTGAAGGTTGATTCTGTGGTTCTGTAATGTCCCCTGAAGCATGTCTCTGTGGCTCGGTGATATCACCTATAGGTCTCTCTGTGGCTCTGTGTTTTCATCTGCAGAGTCTCTCTGTGGCTTGTGATGTCACCCTAAGGGTCTCTCTGTGTCCCTGTGATGTCAACTGTAGGGTCTATCTGTGGCTCTCTGATGTCAACTAAGTGTCTCTCTGTGGCTCTGTCATGTCACTTGAAGGGTATCTCTGTGGCTCTGTGATGTCACCTGAAGGGTCTATTTGTGTCTCTGTGATGTCACCTGAAGTGTCTCTGTCATGTCACATAAGTGTCTCCCTGTGGCTCTGTGCTGTCACATGAAGGGTCTCTTGTGGCTCTGTGATATCACCTGAATTGTCTCTTTGTGGCTTGTGATGTCAACTGAAAGGTCTCTCTGTGGATTTGTGATGTCATCTGTAGGGTCATTCTGTGTCTCTGTGATGTCACCTAAGGGTCTGACTGTGGCTCAGTGATGTCACTGAAGGGCCTCTCTGTGGATCTGTGATGTAACCTGTAGAATCTCATTTTGGATCTGTGATGTCTCCTGAGTGTCTCACAGTGGCAGTGTGATGTCAACTGAATCATCTCTCTGTGGCTCTGTGATGTCAACTGAAGTGTCTTTATGTGGCTCTGTGATGTCACCTGAAGGGTCTCTCTGTGTCTCTGTATGTTAACTGATGGGACTATCTGTGGCTCTGTGAAGTCACGTGAAGTTTCTCTCTGTGGCTCTGTGATGTCACCTGAAGGGTCTTTCTTTTTCTCTGTGATGTCACCTCAAGTGTCTTTCTGTCACTCTGTGATGTCAAGTGAAGGGTCTCTCTGTGGCTCTGTTATGTCACCTGAAGGATCTCTCTGTGTCTCTGTGATGTCACCTAAGTGTCTGACTGTGGCTCAGTGCTGTCACTGAAGGGTCTCTCTTTGGATTTGTGATGTCCTCAGAAGGGGCTCTCTGTGGATCTGTGATGTAACCTGTAGAATCTCATTGTGGATCTGTGATGTCCCCTGAGTGTCTCACGGTGGCAGTGTGATGTCAACTGAATGATCTCTCTGTGGCTCTGTGATGTCAACTGAAGTGTCTTTATGTGGCTCTGTGATGTCAACTGAATGGTCCCTCTGTGGGTCTGTGATGTCACCTGAAGGGTCTCATTGTGGCTCTGTGAGGTCAACTGAAGTGTCTATCTGTGGCTCTCTGATATCACCTAAGTCTCTCTGTCACTCTGTCATGTCCCCTTATGTGTCTCTATGAGTCTCTGTGATGTCAACTGAAGGGTCATTCTGTGGTTCTGTGATGTCACCTGAAGGGTCTATCTGTGTCTCTGTGATGTCACCTAAGGGTCTGACTGTGGCTCAGTGCTGTCACTGAAGGGTCTCTCTGTGGATTTGTGATGTCCTCAAAAGTGCCTCTCTGTGGATCTGTGATGTAACCTGTAGAATCTCATTGTGGATCTGTGATGTCCCCTGAGTGTCTCACGGTGGCAGTGTCATATCAACTGAATGATCTCTCTGTGGCTCTGTGATGTCAACTGAATGGTCCCTCTGTGGCTCTTTGATGTCACCTAAAGGGTCTCATTGGGGCTTTGTGATGTCAACTGAAGTGTCTTTATGTGGCTCTGTGATGTCACCTGAATGGTCTCTCTGTGGCTCTATGATGTCACCTGAAGGGTCTCATTGTGGCTCGGTTTTCAACTGAAAGTACTCTCTGTGGATTTGTGATGTCATCTGAAGGGTCATTCCATGTCTCTGTGGTTTCACCTAAAGGTTCTTTCTCGTCTCTGTGATGTCACCTGAAGTGTCTATCTGTGGCTCTGTGATGTCACCTAAGTGTCTCTCTGTGGCTCTCTGATGTCACCTGAAGAGTGTCTTTGTGGCTCTGTGATGTCAACAAAAGGTCACTCTGTGTCTCTGTGATGACAACTGAAGGGTCTAACTGTGCTTCTGTGATGTCACCTGAACTGTCTCTGTGGCTCTGTGATGTCACCTAAGGGTCTGACTGTGGCTCTGTGATGTCACTGAAGGGTCTCACTGTGGATTTGTGATGTCCTCAGAAGGGCCTCTCTGTGGTTTTATGATGTCACATGTAGAATCTCATTGTAGATCTGTGATGTCACCTGAAGTGTCACATTCTTTCTCTGTGATGTTAACTGAAGTGTCTTTATGTGCTTCTGTAATGTCACCTGAATCGTCTCTCTGTGGCTCTGTGATGTCACCTGAAGGGTCTCATTGTGGCTCTGTGATGTAAACTGCAGTGTCCTTTTGTGGCTCTGTGTTGTCACCTGAATGGTCTCTCTGGGTCTCTGTGATGTCAACTGAAGGTTCTATCTGTGGGTCTGTGAAGTCACCTAAAGAGTATCTGTGGCTCTGTGATTTCTTCTAAGGGTCTGACTGTGGCTATGTGATGTCACCTGAAGGGTCTATGTGTGGATTTGTGAAGTCCTCACAAGGGCCTCTCTGTGCTTCTGTGCTTCTGTAATGTCACCTGAATCGTCTCTTTGTGGCTCTGTGATGTCACATGAAGGGTCTCATTGTGGCTTGTGATGTCAACTGAAAGGTCTCTCTGTGGATTTGTGATGTCATCTGTAGGGTCATTCTGTGGCTCTATGAATTCATCTAAAGGGTCTCTCTGTGTCTCTGTGATGTCAACAGAAGTGTCTGTCTGTGGCTCTCTGATGTCACCAAAGTGTCTCTCTGTGGCTCTGTCATGTCACCTGAAGGGTCTCTCTGTGTCTCTGTATGTTAAGTGAAGGGTCTATCTGTGGCTCTGTGATGTCACCTGAAGGATCTCTCTGTGTTTCTGTGATGTCACATGAAGAGTCTATCTGTGGCTATGTGATGTCACCTGAAGGGTCTCTATGTGGCTCTGTGATGTCACCTGAAGTGTCTCATTTTGGCTCTGTGATGTCACCTGAAGTGTCTCTCTGTGGCTCTGTGATGTCACCTGAAGGGTCTCTCTGTGTCTCTGTGATGTCATCTGAAGTGTCTTTCTGTGGCTCTGTGATGTCACCTAAGTGTCTCTCTGTGTCTCTGTGATGTCACATGAAGGGTCTCTCTGTGGCTCTGTGATGTCACCTGAAGGTTCTCTTTGTGGCTTGTGATGTCAACTGAAAGGTATCTTTGTGGATTTGTGATGTCATCTGAAGGGTCATTCTGTGGCTATGTGAAGTCATCTAAAGGGTCTCTCTGTGTCTCTGTGATGTCAACTGAAGGGTCTATCTGTGGCTCTCTGATGTCACCTAACGGTCTCTCTGTGGCTCTGTCATGTCACCTGAAGTGTCTCTCTGTTACTCTGCGATGTCATCTGAAGGGTCTCTCTGTGATTCTGTGATGTCACCTAAAGGGTCTCACTGTGTCGCTGTGATGTCACCTGAAGAGTCTATCAGTGGGTCTGTGATGTCACCTGAAGGGTCTCTCTGTGATTCTGTGATGTCACCTGAAGGGTATCATTGTTGCTCTGTGATGTCACCTGAAGGGTCTCATTGTTGCTCTGTGATGTCAACTGAAAGGTCTCTCTGTGGATTTGTGATGTCGTCTGAAGGGTCATTCCATGTCTCCGTGGAATCACCTACAGTGTCTCTCTGTGTCTCTGTGATGTCAACTGAAGGGTTTATCTGTGGCTCTCTAATATCACCTAAGTTTCTCTGTTGCTCTGTCATGTCCCCTTATGGTTCTCTCTGAGTCTCTGTGATGTCAACTGAATGGTCTCTCTGTGGCTCTGTGATGTCACCTGAAGGTCTCATTGTGGCTCGGATTTCAACTGAAAGTACTCTCTGTGGATTTGTGATGTCATCTGAAGGGTCATTCCATGTCTCTGTGGTGTCACCTAAAGGTTCTTTCTCGTCTATGTGATGTCACCTAAGTGTCTCTCTGTGGCTCTCTGATGTCACATGAAGAGTGTCTTTGTGGCTCTGTGATGTCACCTGAAGAGTGTCTTTGTGGCTCTGTGATGTCAACAAAAGGGTCCCTCTGTTTCTCTGTGATGTCAGCTGAAGTGTCTCTCTGTGGCTCTGTGATGTCACCTGAAGAGTGTCTTTGTGGCTCTGTGATGTCAACAAAAGGGTCACTCTGTGTCTCTGTGATGTCAACTGAAGGGTCTAACTGTGCTTCTGTGATGTCACCTGAACTGTCTCTGTGGCTCTGTGATGTCACCTAAGTGTCTGATTGTGACTCTGTGATGTCACTGAAGGGTCTCTCTGTGGATTTGTGATGTCCTCAGAAGGGCCTCTCTGTAGTTTTATGATGTCACATGTAGAATCTCATTGTAGATCTGTGATGTCACCTGAAGTGTCTCATTCTTTCTCTGTGAAGTTAACTGAAGTGTCTTTATGTGCTTCTGTAATGTCACCTGAATCGTCTCTCTGTGGCTCTGTGATGTCTACTGAGGGGTCTATCTGTGGCTCTGTGATGTCACCTGAAGGGTCTCATTGTGCCTTGTGATGTCAACTGAAAGGTCTCTCTGTGGATTTGTAATGTCATCTGAAGGGTCATTCTTTGGCTCTGTGATGTCATCTAAATGGTCTCTCTGTGTCTCTGTGATGTCCACTGAAGGGTCTATCTGTGGCTCTGTGATGTCACCTAAGTGTCTCTCTGTGGCTCTGTCATGTCAACTGATGTGTCTCTCTGTTGCTCTGTGATGTCATCTGAAGGGTCTCTCTGCGGTTCTGTGATGTCAGCTAAAGAGTCTCACTGTGTCGCTGTGATGTCACCTGAAGGGTCTATCTGTGGATCTGTGATGTCACCTGAAGGGTCTCTCAGTGGCTCTGTGATGTCACCTGAAGTATCTCTCTGTGTCTCTGTGATGTCACCTGAAGGGTCTATCTGTGGCTCTGTGATGTCACCTGAAGGGTCTCTGTGTGGCTCTGTGATGTCATCTAAAGGGTCTCACTGTGTCTCTGTGTTGTCAACTGAAGGGTCGCTCTGTGGATTGGTTATGTCCTCAGAAGGGCCTGTCTTTGGTTCTCTGATGTCACATGAAAAATCTCATTGTGGATCTGTGATGTCCCATGAGTGTCTCACGGTGGCTCTGTGATGTCCACTGAATGATCTCTCTGTGGCTCTGTGATGTCACAAAAGTGTCACTCTGTGTTTCTGTGATGTCAGCTGTAGGGTCTATCTGTGACTCTTTGATGTCACCTGAGTGGTCTCTCTGTGCTCTGTGATGTCACCTGAAGTGTCTCATTGTGGCTCTGTGATGTCAACTGAAAGGTCTCTGTGGATTTGTGATGTCGTCTGAAGGGTCATTCCATGTCTCTGTGGTATCACCTAAAGGGTCTCTCTGTGTCTCTGTGATGTCTACTGAAGGGTCTATCTGTGGCTCTCTGATGTCACCTAAGTGTCTCTCTGTCGCTCCATCATCTCACCTGAAGGGTCTCTCTGGGACTTTATGATGTCACCTGAAGGGTCTCTCTGTGTCTCTGTGATGTCACCTGAAGGGTCCTCTGTGTCTCTGTGATGTCAACTTAAGGGTCTCTCCAGTGGCTCTGTGATGTCACCTGAGGAGTCTTTACATTGGCTCTTTGATGTCACCAATAGTGTCTTTCGTGTGGCTCTGTGACATCACCTGAAGGGTCTATCATGCGCCTCTGTGATATCACCAGAAGTGTCATTCCTATGGCTCGGTGATGTCTCCTGAAGATTCTCTCTGTGTCTCTCTGATGTCACCAGAAGGGTCTCTCTCTGGTTCTGTGATATCACCTGAGGCTTCTCTCTGTTTCTCTTTGATGTCACCTGAAGGGTCTCTCTGTAGCTCTGTGATGTCAACTGAAGCGTCTCTCTGTGCCTTGTGAGGTAACCTGAAGTGTCTATTGGTGGCTCTGTGATGTCACCTGAAAGGTCTTTCTGTGGCTCTGTGATGTCACCTGAAGTGTCTCTCTGTGGCTCTGTGAGATAACCTGAAGTGTCTATCGGTGGCTCCGTGATGTCACCTGAAGTGTCTCTCAGTGGCTCTGTGATGTCACCTGAAGGATCTCTCTGTTTCTCTGTGATGTCAGCTGAAGAGTCTATCTGTGGTTCTGTGATGTCACCTGAGTGGTATCTCTGTGGCTCTGTGATATACCCTGAAGTGTCTCATTGTGGCTCTGTGATGTAAACTGAAGTGTCTTTATGTGTCTTTGTGATGTCACCTGAAGAATCTATATGTGGCTCTGTGATGTCACCTAAGGGTCTCTTTGTGGTTCTGTTTTGTCACCTGAGGAATCAAATTGTGGATCTATGTTGTCCCCTGACTGTCTCACGGAGGCTCTGTGATGTCAAATGAATGGTCTATCTGTGGCTCGGTGATGTAAACCTGAATGGTCTCTCTGTGGCTCTGTGATGTCACCTGAAGGGTCTCATTGTGGCTCAGTTTTCAACTGAAAGTACTCTCTGTGGATTTGTGATGTCATCTGAAGGGTCATTCCATGTCTCTGTTTTGTCACCTAAAGGTTCTTTCTCGATTCTGTGATGTCACCGGAAGTCTCTATCTGTGTCTCTGTGATGTCACCTAAGTGTCTCTCTGTGGTTCTGTGATGTCACCTGAAGAGTGTCTTTGTAGCTCTGTGATGTCACCTGAAGGGTCTCTCTGTGGCTCTGTGATGTCACCTGAAGAGTCTATCTGTGGCTCTGTGATGTCACCTGAGTGGTATTTCTGTGGCTCTGTGATATAACCTGAAGTGTCTCATTGTGGCTCTGTGATGTAAACTGAAGTGTCTTTATGTGTCTTTGTGATGTCACCTGAAGGATCTTTCTGTGGCTCTGTGATGTCACCTAAGGGTCTCTCTGTGGTTCTGTTTTGTCACCTGAGGAATCTCATTGTGGATCTGTGTTGTCCCCTGAGGGTCTCACGGTGGCTCTGTGATGTCAATTGAATGATCTCTCTGTGGCTCGGTGATGTCACCTGAATGGTCTCTCTGTGGCTCTGTGATGTCACCTGAAGGGTCTCATTGTGGCTCAGTTTTCAACTGAAAGTACTCTCTGTGGATTTGTGATGTCATCTGAAGGGTCATTCCATGTCTCTGTTTTGTCACCTAAAGGTTCTTTCTCGTCTCTGTGATGTCACCGGAAGTATCTATCTGTGTCTCTGTGATGTCACCTAAGTGTCTCTCTGTGGCTCTGTGATGTCACCTGAAGAGTGTCTTTGTGGCTCTGTGATGTCACCTGAAGGGTCTCTCTGTGTCTCAGTGATGTCACCTGAAGGGTCTCTCTGTGGATCTGTGATGTCACCTGAAGGGTCTCTGTGGCTCTGTGAGGTCACCTGAAGAGTCTCATTTTGGCTCCGTGATGTCACCTGAAGGATCTCTCTGTGGCTCTGTGATGTGACCTGAAGGGTCTCTCTGTGTCTCTGTGATGTCACCTGAAGGGTCTCTCTGTGGCTCTGTGATGTCACCTGAAGAGTGTCTTTGTGGCTCTGTGATGTCAACAAATGGTTCACTCTGTGTCTCTGTGATGTCAACTGAAGGGTCTAACTGTGCTTCTGTGATGTCACCTGAACTGTCTTTGTGGCTCTGTGATGTCACCTAAGGGTCTGACTGTGGCTCTGTGATGTCACTGAAGGGTCTCTCTGTGGATTTGTGATGTCCTCAGAAGGGCCTCTCTGTGGTTTTATGATGTCACATGTAGAATCTCATTGTAGATCTGTGATGTCACCTGAAGTGTCTCATTCTTTCTCTGTGATGTTAACTGAAGTGTCTTTATGTGCTTCTGTAATGTGACCTGAATCGTCTCTCTGTGGCTCTGTGATGTCACCTGAAGGGTCTCATTGTGGCTCTGTGATATAAACTGCAGTGTATTTTTGTGGCTATGTGATGTCACCTGAATGGTCTCTCTGTGTCTCTGTGATGTCAACTGAAGGTTCAATCTGTGGGTCTGTGAAGTCACATAAAGGGTATCATTGTGTCTCTGTTTTGTCAACTGAAGAGTCTATCTGTGCCTCTTTGATGTCACCTCAAGGGTATCTGTGGCTCTGTGATTTCACCTAAGGGTCTGACTGTGGCTATGTGATGTCACCTGAAGTGTCTATGTGTGGATTTGTGAAGTCCACACAAGGGCCTCTCTGTGCTTCTGTGCTTCTGTAATGTCACCTGAAGCGTCTCTCTGTGGCTCTGTGATGTCACATGAATGGTGTCATTGTGGCTTGTGATGTCAACTGAAAGGTCTCTCTGTGGATTTCTGATGTCATCTGTAGGGTCATTCTGTTTCTCTGTGAATTCATCTAAAGGGTCTCTCTGTGTCTCTGTGATGTCAACGGAAGTGTCTATCTGTGGCTCTCTGATGTCACCTAAGGGTCTCTCTGTCGCTCTGTCATGGCACCTGAAGTGTCTCTCTGTTGCTCTGTGATGTCATCTGAAGGGTCTCACTGTGGTTCTCTGATGTCACTTAAAGGGTCTCACTGTGTCGCTGTGTTGTCACCTTAAGGGTCTCTCTGTGGCTCTGTGATTTCACCTGAAGGGTCTCATTGTTGCTCTGTGATGTCAACATGAAAGGTCTCTCTGTGGATTTGTGATGTCGTCTGAAGGTTCATTCCATGTCTCTGTGGTATCACCTACAGTGTCTCTCTGTGTCTCTTTGATGTCAACTTAGGGTCTATCTGTGGCTCTCTGATGTCATCTAAGTCTCTCTCTGTCACTCTGTCATGTCCCCTTATGGGTCTCTCTGAGTCTCTGTGATGTCACCTGAAGGTCTCTCTGTGGTTCTGTGACGTCACCTGAGGTGTCTGTCTGTGGCTCTGTGATGTCACCTGAAGGGTCCTCTGTGTCTCTGTGATGTCAACTTAAGGGTCTCTCCAGTGGCTCTGTGATGTCACCTGAGGAGTCTTTACATTGGCTCTTTGATGTCACCAATAGTGTCTTTCGTGTGGCTCTGTGACATCACCTGAAGGGTCTATCATGCGCCTCTGTGATATCACCAGAAGTGTCATTCCTATGGCTCGGTGATATCTCCTGAAGATTCTCTCTGTGTCTCTCTGATGTCACCAGAAGGGTCTCTCTCTGGTTCTGTGATATCACCTGAGGCTTCTCTCTGTTTCTCTTTGATGTCACCTGAAGGGTCTCTCTGTAGCTCTGTGATGTCAACTGAAGCGTCTCTCTGTGCCTTGTGAGGTAACCTGAAGTGTCTATTGGTGGCTCTGTGATGTCACCTGAAAGGTCTTTCTGTGGCTCTGTGATGTCACCTGAAGTGTCTCTCTGTGGCTCTGTGAGATAACCTGAAGTGTCTATCGGTGGCTCCGTGATGTCACCTGAAGTGTCTCTCAGTGGCTCTGTGATGTCACCTGAAGGATCTCTCTGTTTCTCTGTGATGTCACCTGAAGGATCTTTCTGTGGCTCTGTGATGTCACCTAAGGGTCTCTTTGTGGTTCTGTTTTGTCACCTGAGGAATCTCATTGTGGATCTATGTTGTCCCCTGACTGTCTCACGGAGGCTCTGTGATGTCAAATGAATGATCTATCTGTGGCTCTGTGAGATAACCTGAAGTGTCTCTCGGTGGCTCTGTGATGTCACCTGAAGGGTCTCTCAGTGGCTCTGTGATGTCAAATGAATGATCTATCTGTGGCTCTGTGATGTCACCTGAGTGGTATTTCTGTGGCTCTGTGATATAACCTGAAGTGTCTCATTGTGGCTCTGTGATGCAAACTGAAGTGTCTTTATGTGTCTTTGTGATGTCACCTGAAGGATCTTTCTGTGGCTCTGTGATGTCACCTAAGGGTCTCTCTGTGGTTCTGTTTTGTCACCTGAGGAATCTCATTGTGGATCTGTGTTGTCCCCTGAGGGTCTCACGGTGGCTCTGTGATGTCAAATGAATGATCTCTCTGTGGCTCGGTGATGTCACCTGAATTGTCTCTCTGTGGCTCTGTGATGTCACCTAAAGGGTCTCATTGTTGCTCTGTGATGTCAACTGAAAGGTCTCTCTGTGGATTTGTGATGTCGTCTGATCGGTCATTCCATGTCGCTGTGGTATCACCTACAGTGTCTCTCTGTGTCTCTTTGATGTCAACTTAGGGTCTATCTGTGGCTCTCTGATGTCATCTAAGTCTCTCTCTGTCACTCTGTCATGTCCCCTTATGGGTCTCTCTGAGTCTCTGTGATGTCAACTGAAGGGCCTCTCTGTGGATCTGTGATGTAACCTGTAGAATCTCATTGTGGATCTGTGATGATCCCTGAGTGTATAACGGTGGCAGTGTGATGTCAACTGAATGATCTCTCTGTGGCTCTGTGATGTCAACTGAAGTGTCTTTATGTGGGTCTGTGATGTCAACTAAATGGTCTCCCTGTGGCTCTGTGATGTCACCAAAAGGGACTCATTGTTGCTCTGTGATGTGAACTGAAGTGTCTTTATGTGGCTCTGTGATGTCACCTGAATGGTCTCGCTGTGGCTCTGTGATGTCACCTGAAGGGTCTCATTGTGGCTATGTTTTCAACTGAAAGTACTCTCTGTGGATTTATGATGTCGTCTGAAGGGTCATTCCATTTCTCTGTGGTGTCACCTAAAGGTTCTCTCTGTGTCTCTGTGATGTCAACTGAAGGGTCTGACTATGGCTCTGTGATGTCCCCCGTAGGTTCTCATTGTGCCTTGTGATGTCAACTGAAAGGTCTCTCTGTGGATTTGTGATGTCATCTGAAGGGTGATTCTGTGGATCTTTGAAGTCATCTAAAGGGTCTCTCTGTGTCTCTGTGATGTCACCTAAGGGTCTCTCTGTGGCTCTGTCATGGCACCTGAAGGGTATCTCTGTTGCTCTGGGATGTCATCTGAAGGGTCACACTGTGGTTCTGTGATGTCACCTGAAGTGTCTCTCTGTGGCTCTGTGATGTCACCTGATGGGTATCATTGTTGCTCTGTGATGTCACTGAAGGGTCTCATTGTTGCTCTGTGATGTCAACTGAAAGGTCTCCTTGTGGATTTGTGATGTCGTCTGAATGGTCATTCCATCTCTCTGTGGTATCACCTACAGTGTCTCTCTGTGTCTATGTGATGTCAACTGAAGGGTCTATCCGTGACTCTCTGATGTCACCTAAGTGTCTCTCTGTCCCTCTGTCATGTCCCCTTATGGTTCTCTCTAGTGTCTATGATGTCCACTGAAGGGTCTATCTGTTCCTCTGTGATGTCATCTGAAGGGTCTCTCTCTGTCTCTGTGATGTCACCTAAGGGTCTGACTGTGGCTCTGTGATGTCAATGAAGGGTCGCTCTTTGGATTTGTGATGTCCTCAGAAGGGCTTCTCTGTGGTTCTGTGATGTCACTTCTAGAATATCATTGTGGATCTGTGATGTCCCCTGAGCGTCTCACCGTGGCAGTGTGATGTCAACAAAATGATCTCTCTGTGATTCTCTGATGTCATCTGAATGTTCTCTCTGTGGCTCTGTGATGTCACCTGAATGGTCTCTCTGTGGTTCTGTATGTTAACTGAGGTGTCTATCTGTGGCTCTGTGATGTCACCTGAATGGTCTCTCTGTGGCTCTGTGAGGTCACCTGAAGGGTCTCATTGTGGCTCTGTGATGTCAACTGAATGGTCTCTCTGTGGATTTTTTATGTCATGTGAAGGGTCATTCCACGTCTATGTGTGTCACCTAAAGGGGCTCTCTGTGTCTCTGTGATGTCAACTGAAGGGTCTTTCTGTGGCTCTCGGATGTCACCTAAGTGTCTCTCTATTGCTCTGTCATGTCACTGAGGGGTCTCTCTGTGTCTCTGTGATGTCAACTGAATTGTCTTTCTGTGTCTCAGTGATGTCACCTGAAGGGTCTCTCTGTGGCTCTGTGATGTCAACTGAAGGGTCTCTCTGTGGCTCTGTGAGGTCACCTGTAGTGTCTCATTTTGGCTCCGTGATGTCACCTGAAGGATCTCTCTGTGGCACTGTCATGTCAACTGAAGGGTCTACCTGTGTCTCTGTGATGTCACCTGAAATGTCTCTGTGGCTCTGTGATGTCACCTAAGTGTCTTCCTGTGTCTCTGTGATGTCACATGAAGGGTCTTCCTGTGTCTCTGTGATGTCACTTGAAGGGTCTCATTGTGCCTTGTGATGTCAACTGAAGGGTCTCTCTGTGGCTCTGTGATGTCACCTGAAGGCTCTCTCTGTGTCTCTGTGATGTCACCTGAAGGGTCTCTCTGTGGCTCTTTGAAGTCACCTGAATGGACACTCTGTGGCTTTGTGATGTCACCTGAACGGTCTCTGTGTCTCCGTGTTGTCAACTAAGGGTCTGACTGAAGCTCTGTGATGTCACCTGAAGGGTCTCTATGTGGATTTGTGATGTCCTCAGATTGGCCTCTCTTTGGTTCTGTGATGTCACCTGAATTGTCTCACTGTGGCTCTGTGATGTCACCTGAAATGTCTCTCTATGGATTAGTGATGTCTTCTGAAGGTGGTTTCTATAGTTCTGTGATGTCACCCTGAAGGATGTCTCTGTGGCTCAGTGATGTCACCTAAGGGTCTCACTGTGGCTCTGTGATATCACCAAAAGGGTCTCTCTGTGTCTCTGTGATGTAAACTGAAGGGTCTTTATGTGTCTCTGTGATGTCACCTGAAGGATCTCTCTGTGGCTCTGTGATGTCACTGAAGGGTCTCTCTGTGGATTTGTGATGTCCTCAGAAGGCACTCTCTGTGGTTCTGTGATGTCACCTGATGAATCTCATTGTGGATCTGTGATGTCCCCTGAGTGTCTCACGGTGGCTCTGTGATGTCAACTGAATGATCTTTCTGTGGCTCTGTGATGTCACAAACGTGTCACTTTGTGTCTCTGTGATGTCAGCTGTAGTGTCTTTCTGTGACTCCATGATGTCACATAAAGGGTCTCTCTGTGGCTCTGTGATATCACCAAAAGGGTCTCTCTGTGTCTCTGTGATGTAAACTGAAGTGTCTAACTGTGCCTCTGTGATGTCACCTGAAGGGTCTCTCTGTGGATTTGTGATGTCCTCAGAAGGGCCTCTCTCTGGTTCTGTGATCTCACCTGAAGAATCTCATTGTTGATCTGTTATGTCCCTAAGGCTCTCACGGTGGCTCTGTGATGTCAATTGAATGAACTCTCTGTGGCTCTGTGATGTCACCTAAAGTGTCTCTCTGTGTCTCTGTGATGTCAGCTGAAGGGACATTCTGTGGTGTGATGTCACCTGAAGGATCTCTCTGTGGTTATGTGATGTCACCTAAGGGTTTCTCTGTGGCTCTGGGATGACACCTGAGTGGTCACTCTGTGGTTCTGTGATGTTTACTGAAGGGTCTTTATGTGGCTCTGTGATGTCAACTGAAGGGTCCCTCTGTGGCTCTGTGATGTCACCTGAAGGATCTCTCTGTGTCTCAGTGATGTCACCTGAAGGGTCTCTCTGTGGCTCTGTGATGTCACCTGAAGGGTCTCTGTGGCTCTGTGAGGTCACCTGAAGTGTCTCATTTTGGCTCCGTGATGTCACCTGAAGGATCTCTCTGTGGCTCTGTGATGTGACCTGAAGGGTCTATCTGTGTCTCTGTGATGTCACCTGAAGTGTCTCTGTGGCTCTGTGATGTCACCTAAGTCTCTCCCTGTGTCTCTGTGATGTCACATGAAGGGTCTCTCGGTTGCTCTGTGATTTCACCTGAAGGGTCTCATTGTGGCTTGTGATGTCAACAGAAAGGTCTCTCTGTGGATTTGTGATGTCATCTGAAGGGTCATTCTGTGGCTCTTTGAAGTCATGTAAAGGTTCTCTCTGTGTCTCAGTGACGTCAACTGATGGGTCTATCTGTGGTTCTCTGATGTCACCTAAGGGTCTCTCTGTGGCTCTGTCATGTCACCTGAAGTGTCTCATTGTGGCTCTGTGATGTCAACTGAAAGGTCTCTCTGTGGATTTGTGATGTAGTCTGTAGGGTCATTCCATGTCTCTGTGGTGTCACCTAAAGGGTCTCTCTGTGTCTCTGTGATGTCTACTGAAGGGTCTTTATGTGGCTCTGTGATGTCAACTGAAGGGTCTCTCTGTGGCTCTGTGATGTCACCTGAAGGCTCTCTCTGTGTCTCTGTGATGTCACCTGAAGGGTCTCTCTGTGGCTCTGTGAAGTCACCTGAATGGACTTTCTGTGGCTTTGTGATGTCACCTGAACGGTCTCTGTGGCTCCGTGTTGTCAACTAAGGGTCTAACTGTGGCTCTGTGATGTCACCTGAAGGGTCTCTATGTGGATTTGTGATGTCCTCAGATTGGCCTCTCTGTGGTTCTGTGTTGTCACCTGAAGAATCTCATTGTGGATCTGTGATGTACCAGAAGGGTCTCTCTGTGGTTCTGTGATGTCACCTGAAGTGTCTCACTGTGGCTCTGTCATGTCACCTGAAATGTCTCTCTATGGATTAGTGATGTCTTCTGAAGGTGGCTTCTATAGTTCTGTGATTTCACCTGAAGCATGTCTCTTTGGATCAATGATGTCACCTAAGGGTCTCACTGTGGCTCTGTGTTGTCACCTGAAGGGTCTCTCTGTGGCTTGTATGTCACCCTAAGGTCTCTCTTGGCTCTGTGATGTCAACTCCAGGGTCTATCTGTGGCTCTCTGAAGTCACCTTAGTGTCACTCTTTGGCTCTGTCATGTCACCTGAAGGGTCTTTCTGTGTCTCTGTATGTTACCTGAAGGGTCTATCTGTGGCTCTGTGATGTCACCTGAAGGGTCTCTCTGTGGCTCGGTGATGTCACCTGAAGGGTCTCTCTGTGGCTCGCTGATGCCACCTGAAGGGTCTTTCCGTTTCTCTGTGATGTCAACTGAAGTGTCTTTCTGTGGCTCGGTGATGTCACCTGAAGGGTCTTTCTGTTTCTCTGTGATGTCACCTGAAGTGTCTTTCTGTGGTTCTGTGATGTCACCTGAAGTGTCTCACTGTGGCTCTGTGATGTCACCTGTAAGGTCTCTCTATGGATTAGTATGTCATCTGAAGAGTCACTCTGTGGTTCTGTGATGTCAACTGATGATTCTCTCTGTGGATTTGTGATGTCGTCTGAAGGGTCATTCCATGTCTCTGTTGTATCACCTACAGTGTCTCTCTGTGTCTCTGTGATGTCAACTGAAGGGTCTATCTGTGTGTCTCTTATGTCACCTAAGTGTCTCTCTGTCGCTCTGTCATGTCCCCTTACGTGTCTCTCTGAGTCTCTGTGATGTCAAATGAAGGGTCATTCTGTGGCTCTGTGATGTCACCTGAAGGATCTCTCTGTGTCTCTGTGATGTCAACTGAATGGTCATTCTGTGGCTCTGTGATGTCACTGAAGGGTCTCTCTGTGGATTTGTGATGTCCTCAGAAAGACCTCACTGTGGTACTGTGATGTCACCTGTAGAATCTCATTGTGGATCTGTGATGTCCCCTGAGTGTCTCACGGTGGCAGTGTGATGTCAACTGAATTATCTCTCTGTGGCTCTGTGATGTCAACTGAAGTGTCTTTATGTGGCTCTGTGATGTCAACTGAATGGTCTCTCTGAGGCTCTGTGATGTCACCTGAAGGCTCTCATTGTGCCTTGTGATATCAACTGAAAGGTCTCTCTGTGGATTTGTGATGTCATCTGAAGGGTCATTCTGTGGCTCTGTGATGTCATCTAAATGGTCTCTCTGTTGCTCTGTGATGTCATCTGAAGTGTCTCTCTGTGGTTCTCTGATGTCACCTAATGATCCTCAATGTGTCGCTGTGATGTCACCTGAAGGGTCTCATTGTGGTTCTGTGATGTCACATGAAGGGTCTCTCTGTGGCTTGTGATGTCACCCTAAGTGTCTCTCTGTGGCTCTGTGATGTCACTTGAAGGGTCTTATTTTGGCTCTGTGATGTCACCTAAAGGATCTCTCTGAGTCTCTGTGATGTCACCTAAAGGGTCTCATTGTGGCTCTGTGATGTCAACGGAAGTGTCTTTATGTGGATTTGTGATGTCCTCAGAAGGGCCTCTCTGTGGTTCTGTGATATCACCTGAAGAATCTCATTGAGGATCTGTGATGTCACCTGAATGACTCACGGTGGTTCCGTGATGTCAACTGAATGATCTCTTTGTTTATCTGTGATGTCACCTGAATAGTCTCTCTACAGCTTTGTGATGTCACATGAAAGGTCTCAATGTAGGTCTGTGATGTAAACTGAAGTGTCTTTATGTGGCTCTGTGATGTCTCTGTGGCTCTGTGATGTCACCTGAATGGGCTCATTGTGGCTCTGTGATGTCAATTGAAAAGTCTCTTTGTGGATATGTGATGTCACCTGAAGTGTCTATCGGTGGCTCTGTGATGTCACCTGAGTGGATTCTCTGTGGCTCTGTGATGTCACCTGAGTGGATTCTCTGTGGCTCTGTGATGTCACATGAAGGGTCTCATTGTGGCTCTGTGATGTCTTCTGAAGGGTCATTCTGTGTTGTGATGTCACCTGAAGGATCTCTCTGTGGCTTGTGATGACACCTGAAGGGTCTCATTGTGGTTCTGTGATGTCACCTGAAGGATCTCTCTGTGTCTCTGTCATGTCACCTGAAGGGTCTCTCTGCTGCTCTGTGATGTCATCTGATGTGTCTCACTGTGGTTCTGTGATGTCACATAAAGGGTCTCACTGTGTCGCTGTGATGTCACCTGAAGGGTCTATCTGTGGCTCTGTGATGTCACCTAAAGGGTCTCTCTGTGTCTCCTTTTTGTCAAACAAAGGGTCTATCTGTGCTTCTGTGATATCACCGGAAGGGTCTCTGTGGCACTGTGATGTCACCTAAGTGTTCCCAGTGGCTCTGGGATGTCACTTGAAGGATCTCTCTGTGGCTCTGTGATGTCACCTGAAGGTCTCATTGTGGCTCTGTGATGTCAACTGAAGTGTCTTTATGTGGCACTGTGATGTCAACTGAATGTTCTCTCTGAGGCTCTGTGATGTCACCTGAAGGCTCTCATTGTGGCTCTGTGAGGTCAACTGAAGTGTCTTTATGTGGCTCTGTGATGTCACCTAAAGAGTCTCTCTGAGTCTCTCTGATGTCAACTGAAGGATCTATCTGTGGCTCTCTGATGTCAACTATGTGTCTCTCTTTCTCTCTGTCATGTCACCTGAAGGTTCTCTCTGTGTCTCTGTGATGTCAATTGAAGGGTCTATCTGTGTCTCTGTGATATCACCTGAAGGGTCTCTCTATGGCTCTGTATTGTCAACAAATTGTCTCTCTTTGTCTCTGTTATGTCACAAGAAGAGTCTCACTGTAGCTCTTTGATGTCACCTGAAGAGTCTCTGTGTGGCTCTGTGATGTCACCAAAAGGGTCTCTCTGTATCTCTGTGATGTGAACAGAGGGGTGTAACTGTGCGTCTGTGATGTAACCTGAAGTGTCTCTATGGCTCAGTGATGTCACCTAAGGGTCTGACTGTGGCTCTGTGATGTCACTGAAGGGTCTCTCTGTGGATTTGTGATGTCCTCAGAAGGGTCTCTCTGTGGTTCTGTGATGTCACCTGAGGAATCTCATTGTAGATCTGTGATGTCCCCTGAGTGTCTCAAGGTGACTCTGTGATGTGAACTGATTGATCTCTCTGTGGCTCTGTGATGTCACCTAAAGGGTATCTCTTTGTGTTTGTGATGTCAGCTTAAGGGTCTATCTGTGACTCTGTGATGTCACCTGAGTGGATTCTCTGTGGCTCTGTGATGCCACCTAAATCGTCTCATTGTGGCTAAGAGATGTCAACTGAAAGTTATCTCTGTGGATTTGTGATGTCTTCTGAAGGGTCATTCTGTGGGGTGATATCACCTGAAGGATCTCTCTGTAGCTCTGTGTTGTCACCTAAAGTGTCTCTTTGTGTCTCTGTGATGTCAACTGAAGGGTCTATCTGTGGCTCTGTCATGTCACATGAAGGGTCTTATTGTGGTTCTTTGATGTCACCTTAAGGATCTCTATGTGTCTCTGTGATGTCACCTGAAGGGTCTTTCTGTGGTTCTGTGATGGCACCTGAAGAGTCTCTCTGTTGCTCTGTGATGTCATCTGAAGGGTCTCACTGTGGTTCTGTGATGTCACCTGAAGGGTCTCTCTGTGCCTCTGTGATATCACCTAAGGGTCTCTCTGTGGCTCTGTGATGACACCTGAGTGGTCTCTCTGTGGTTCTGTGATGTCAACTGAAGGGTCTATCTTTGGCTCTGTGATGTAACCTGAAGGGTCTCATTGTGGCTCTGTGATGTCAACTGACGTGTCTTTCTGTGGCTCTGTGATGTCACCTGAAGGGTCTGTCTGTGGCTTTGTGATGTCACCTGAAGGATCTCTCTTTGTCTCTGTTATGTCACATGAAGGGTCTATCAGTGGGTCTGTGATGTCACCTGAATGGTCTCTCTTGGTTCTGTGATGTCACCCAAAGTGTCTCTCTGTGTCTCTGTGTTGTCAACTGAAGGTTCTATCTGTGGTTCTCTGATGTCACCTAAGAGTCTCTCTGTGTCTCTCTGATGTCATCTGAAGGGTCTCACTGTGGTTCTGTGATGTCACCTGAAGGGTCTATCTGTGGCTTTGTGATGACACCTGAAGGGTCTCTCTGTGCCTCTGTGATGTCACCTAAATGATCTCTCTGTGTCTCTGTGATATCAAGTCAAGGGTCTATCTGTGCCTCAGTGATGTCTCCTGAAGGGTTTCTGTGGCTCTGTGAAGTCACCTAAGGGTCTGACTTTGGCTCTGTGATGTCACCTGAAGGGTTTCTCTTTGGATTAGTGATGTCCACAGAAGGGCCTCTCTATGGTTCTGTAATATCACCTGAAGAATCTCATTGTGGATCTGTGATGTCCCCTAAGGGTCTCTCTGTGGCTCTGTGATGTCACCTAAGGTTCTCTCTGTTGATCTGTGTTATCACCTGAATGGTATCTCTGTTGCTCTGTGATGACACCTGAGTGGTCTCTGTGGTTCTGTGATGTCAACTGAAGGGTCTATCTATGGCTCTGTGATGTAACGTGAAGGGTCTCATTGTGGCTCTGTGTTGTCAACTGAAGTGACTTAATGTGGCTCTGTGATGTCACCTGAAGGGTCTGTCCATGGCTTTGGGATGTCACCTGAAGGATCTCTCTGTGTCTCTGTGATGTCAACTGAAAGGACTCTGTGGATTTGTGATGTCATCCTAGGGTCATTCCATGTCTCTGTGATGTCACCTAAATAGTCTCTCTGTGGCTCTGTCATGTCACCTGAAGGGTCTCTCTGTGTCTCTGTATGTTAACTGAAGGGTCTATCTGTGCCTCTGTTATGTCACCTGAAGGGTCTCTCTGTGGATTTGTGATGTACTCAGATTGCCCTCTCTGAGGTTCTGTGATGTCACCTGAAGGATCTTATTGTGGATCTGTCATGTCACATAATGGTCTCTCTTGGCTCTGTGATGTCACCTGAAGTGTATCACTGTGGCTCTGTGATGTCACCTGAAATGTCTCTCTATGAATTAGTGATGTTTTCTGAAGGTTGATTCTATGGTTCTGTGATGTCACCAGAAGGATGTCTCTGTGGCTCGATGATGTCACGTAAGGGTCTGTCTGTGGCTCTGTGTTTTCAACTGAAGAATCTCTGTGGCTGGTGATGTCACGCTAAGGGTCTCTCTGTGATTCTGTGATGTCACCCGAAGGGTCTCATTTTGGCTCTGTGATGTCACCAAAAGAGTCTCTCTGTGTCTCTGTATGTTAACTGAAGTGTCTATCTGTGGCTATGTTATGTCACCTGAACGGTATCTCTGTGGCTCTGTGATGATACATGAAGGGTCTTATTGTGGTTCTTTGATGTCACCTTAAGGATCTCTATGTGTCTCTGTGATGTCACCTGAAGGGTCTTTCTGTGGTTCTGTGATGGCACCTGAAGAGTCTCTCTGTGGCTCTGTGATGTCATCTGAATGTGCTCATTGTTGCTCTGTGATGTCAGCTGAAAGGTCTCTCTGTGGATTTGTGATGTCAACTGAAGCGTCTATCTGTGGCTCTCTGATGTCACCTAAGGGTCTCTCTGTGGCTCTGTGATGTCATCTGAAGGGTCTCTCTGTGGCTCTTTGATGTCACCTAAAGTGTCTCTCTGTGTCTCTGTGATGGCAACTAAAGGGTCTCTCTGTGGCTCTATGATGTCACCTGAACGGTCTCTGTGGCTCTGTGATGTCAACCGAGGATCTGACTGTGGCTCTGTGATGTCACCTGAAGGGTTTCTATGTGGATTTGTGATGATCTCAGTAGGGCCTCACTGTGGTTCTGTTTTATTACCTGAAGAATCTCATTGTGGATCTGTGATATGCCCTAAGGATCTCTCTGTGGTTCTGTGATGTCACCTGAAGGATGTCTCTGTGGCTCTGTGATGTCACCTAAGTGTGTCTCTGTGGCTCTGAGATGTCTCCTGAAGAGTCTCTCTGTGGCTTGTGATGTCACCCTAAGGGTCTCTCTGTGCTTTGTGATGTCACCCTAAGGGTCTCTCTGTGTCTCTGTGATGTTCGGTGCCTCTGTGATGTCACCTGAAGTGTCTCTGTGGCTCTGTGACGTCAGCTAAATGGTCTCTCTGTGTCTGTGATGTCAACTGAAGCGTCTATCTGGGGCTCTCTGATATCACCTAAGTGTCTCTCTGTGTCTCTGACATGTCACCGGAATTGTCTATCTGTGATTCTGTGGTGTCTCCTGATGAGTCTTTCTGTGGCTCTGTGATGTCACCTGAAGGGTCTCTCTGTGGCTCTGTGATGTCACCAAAATGTCTCACTGTGTCTCTGTGATGTCAACTGAAGGGTCTATCTGTGCCTCTGTGATGTCACCTGAAGTGTCTCTGTGGCTCCGTGATGTCCCATGAAGGGTCTCTCTGTTGATTTGTGATGTCATCAGAAGAGCCTCTCTGTGGTATTCTGATATCACCTGAAGAATCTCATTGTGGATCTGTGATGTCCCGTAAGGGAATATCTGTGCCTCTGTGATGTCACCTGAAGTGTCTCTGTGGCAATGGGATGCCACCTAAGGGTCTGACAGTGGCTCTGTGATGTCACCTGATGGGTCTCTCTGCTGCTCTATGATGTCATCTGAAGGGTCTCAGTGTGGTTCTGTGATGTCACTTGAGGGTCTCACGGTGTCTCTGTGATGTCACCTGAAGGGTCTATCTGAGGCTTTGTGATGTCACCTGAAGGGTCTCTCTGTGCCTCTGTGATGCCACCTAAAGTGTCTCTCTATGTCTCTGTGATGTCAAGTGAAGGGTCTATCTGTGGCTCTCTGATGTCACCTAAGTTTCTCTCTGTGGCTCTGTGATGTCACCTGAAGGTTCTCTCTGCTGCTCTGTGATGTCACCTAAAGGGTCTCTCTGTGTCTCTGTGATGTCAACTGAAGGGTCTATCTGTGCCTCTGTGAGGTCACATGAGGTTCTCTGTGGCTCTGTGATGTCACCTAAGTATTCCCTGTGGCTCTGGGATGTCACCTGAAGGATCTCTCGGTGGCTCATTGGTGTCACCGGAAGGTCTCATTGTGGCTCTGAGATGTCAACTGAAGTGTCTTTATGTGGATTTGTGATGTCAACTGAATGGTCTCTCTGAGGATCTGTGATGTCATCTGAAGGCTCTCATTGTGGCTCTGTGAGGTCAAGTGAAGTGTCTTTTTGTGATTCTGTGATGTCACCTAAAGAGTCTCTCTGAGTCTCTCTGATGTCAACTGAAGGATCTGTCTGTGGCTCTCTGATGTCAACTAAGTGTCTCTCTTTCGCTCTGTCATGTCACCTGAAGGGTCTCTCTGTGTCTCTGTGATGTCAACTGAAGGGTCTATCTGTGTCTCTGTGATGTCACATGAAGTGTCTCACTGTGGCTCTTTGATGTCACCTGAAGAGTCTCTGTGTGGCTTTGTGATGTAACCAAAAGGGGCTCTCTGTGTCTTGTGATGTCAACCGAAGGGTCTAACTGTGCCTCTGTGATGTAACCTGAAGTGTCAGTGTGGCTCAGTGATGTCACCTAAGGGTCTGACTGTGGCTCTGTGATGTCACTGAAGGGTCTCACTGTGGATTTGTGATGTCCTCAGAAGGGTCTCTCTGTGGTTCTGTGATGTCACCGGAAGAAACTCATTGTAGATCTGTGATGTCCCCTGTGTGTCTCACGGTGGCTCTATGATGTCAACTGAAGGGTCTCTCTGTGGCTCTGTGATGTCACCTGAAGGGTCTCATTGTGCCTTGTGATGTCAACTGAAAGGTCTCTCTGTGGATTTGTGATGTCACCTGAAGGATCATTCTGTGGCTCTGTGATGTCATCTAAATGGTCTCTTTGTGTCTCTGTGTTGTCAACTGAAGGGTCTATCTGTGGCTCTGTGATGTCATCTGAAGGGTCTCTCTGTGGCTCTGTGATGACACCTCAAGTGTCTCTGTGTCTCTGTGATGTCACCTGCAGGGTCTATCAGTGGCTTTGTGATATCACCTGAAGGGTCTCTCTGTGCCTCTGTGATGCCACCTAAAATGTCTCTCTGTGTCTCTGTGATATCAACTGAAGGGTCTATCTGTGGCTCTCTGATGTCACCTAAGGGTCTCTCTGTGGCTCTGACATGTCACCTGAAGGGTCTCTCTGCTGCTGTGTGATGTCATCTGAAGGGTCTCACTGTGGTTCTGTGATGTCACAAAAGTGTCTCACCGTGCCGCTGTGATGTCACCTGAAGGATCTATCTGTGGCTCTGTGAGTCACCTGAAGGGTCTATCTGTGTCTCGGGGATGTCAACTGAATTGTCTATCTGTGCCTCTGTGATGTCACCTGAAGGATCTCTGTGGCTCTGTGATGTCACTTAAGTGTTCCCTGTGGCTCTGGAATGTCACCTGAAGGATCTCTCTGTGGCTCTGTGATGCCACCGGATGGTCTCATTGTGGCTCTGTGATGTCAACTGAAGTGTCTTTATGTGGCTCTGTGATGTCAACTGAATGGTCTCTCTGAGGCTCTGTGATGTCACCTGAAGTCTCTCATTGTGGCTCTGTGAGATCAACTGAAGTGTATTTATGTGGCTCTGTGATGTCACCTAAAGAGTCTCTCTGAGTCACTCTGATGTCAACAGAAGGATCTATCTGTGGCTCTCTGATGTCATCTAAGTGTCTCTCTTTCGCTCTGTCATGTCATCTGAAGGGTCTCTGTGTGGCTCTGTGATGTCACCTAAGGGTCTCTCTGTGGTTCTGTGATGACACCTGAAGGGTCTCATTGTGGTTCTTTGATGTCACCTGAAGGATCTCTCTGTGTCTTGTGATGTCACCTGAACAGACTTTCTGTGTGTTTGTGATGTCACATGAAGGGTCTCTCTATGGCTCTGTGATGTCACCTAAGTGTCTCTCTGTGGCTCTGTGATGACACCTGAAGGGTCTCATTGTGGTTCTGTGATGTCACCTGAAGGATCTCTATGTGTCTCTGTGATGTCACCTGAAGAGCCTTTTTGTGGCTCTGTGATGTCACCTGAAGGGTCTCATTGTGGCTCTGTGATGTCACCTAAAGGGTCTCTCTGTGTCTCTGTGATGTCAACTGAAGGGTCTATTGTGGCTCTCTGATGTCACCTAAGGGTCTCTCTGTGGCTCTGTCATGTCACCTGAAGGGTCTCTCTGCTGCTCTGTGATGTCATCTGAAGGGTCTCACTGTGGTTCTGTGATGTCACCTAAAGGGTCTCACCGTGTCGCTGTGATGTCACCTGAAGGATCTATCTGTGGCTCTGTGAGTCACCTGAAAGGTCTATCTGTGTCTCTGTGATGTCCACTGAATTGTCTATCTGTGCCTCTGTGATGTCACCTGAAGGGTCTCTGTGGCTCTGTGATGTCACCTAAGTGTTCCCTGTGGCTCTGGGATGTCACCTGAAGGATCTCTCTGTGGCTCTGTGATGTCACCGGAAGGTCTCATTGTGGCTCTGTGATGTCAACTGAAGTGTCTTTATGTGGCTCTGTGATGTCAACTGAATGGTCTCTCTGAGGCTCTGTGATGTCACCTGAAGGCTCTCATTGTGGCTCTGTGAGATCAACTGAAGTGTCTTTATGTGGCTCTGTGATGTCACCTAAAGAGTCTCTCTGAGTCACTCTGATGTCAACAGAAGTATCTATCTGTGGCTCTCTGATGTCATCTAAGTGTCTCTCTTTCACTCTGTCATGTCATCTGAAGGGTCTCTGTGTGGCTCTGTGATGTCACCTAAGGGTCTCTCTGTGGCTCTGTGATGACACCTGAAGGGTCTCTATGTTTCTCTGCGATGTCACCTGAAGGGTCTCTGTGGCTTTTGATGTCACCTAAGTGTTTCCTGTGGCTATGGGATGTCACCTGAAGGATCCTTCTGTGGCACTGTGATGTCACATGAATGGTCTCTCTGTGGCTCTATGATGTCACCTGAAGGGTCTCATTGTGGCTCTGTTATGTCAACGGAAATGTCTCTCTGTGGCTTTGTGATGTCACCTGAAGGGTCTCTCTGTGCCTCTGTGATGCCACCTAAAGTGTCTCTCGGTGTCTCTGTGATGTCAACTGAAGGGTCTATCTGTGGCTCTCTGATGTCACCTAAGTTTCTCTCTGTGGCTCTGTGATGTCACCTGAAGGTTCTCTCTGCTGCTCTGTGATGTCATATGAAGGGTCTCACTGTGGTTCTGTCATGTCACCTAAAGGGTCTCACTGTGTCGCTGTGATGTCACCTGAAGGGTCTATCTGTGGCTCTGTGATGTCACCTGAAGGGTCTCTCTGTGGCTCTGTGATGTCACCTAAAGTGTCTGTCTGTGTCTCTGTGCTATCAACTCTAGGGTCTATCTGTGCCTCTGTGATGTCACCTGAAGGGTCTCTGTGGCTCTGTGATGTCACCTAAGTGTTCCCTGTGGCTCTGGGATGTCACCTGAGGGATCTCTCTGTGGCTCTGTGATGTCACCGGAAGGTCACATTGTGGCTCTCTGATGTCAACTGAAGTGTCTTTATGTGGCTCTGTGATGTCAACTGAATGGTCTCTCTGAGGCTCTGTGATGTCACCTGAAGGCTCTCATTGTGGCTCTGTGAGGTCAACTGAAGTGTCTTTATGTGGCTCTGTTATGTCACCTAAAGAATCTTTCTGAGTCACTCTGATGTCAACAGAAGGATCTATCTGTGGCTCTCTGAGGTCAACTAAGTGTCTCTCTTTCGCTCTGTCATGTCACCTGAAGGGTCTCTGTGTGGCTCTGTGATGCCACCTAAGGGTCTCTCTGTGGCTATGTGATGACACCTGAAGGGTCTCATTGTGGTTCTGTGATGACACCTGAAGGATCTCTCTGTGTCTCTGTGATGTCACCTGAAGGGACTTTCTGTATCTCTGTGATGTCACCTGAAGGGTCTCTCTATGGCTCTGTGATGTCACCTAAGGGTCTCTCTGTGGCTCTGTGATGACACCTGAAGGGTCTCATTGTGGTTCTGTGATGTCACCTGAAGGATCTCTCTGTGTCTCTGTGATGTCACCTGAAGGGCTTTCTGTGGCTTTGTGATGTCACCTGAAGGGTCTCATTGTGGCTCTGTGATGTCACCTAAAGGGTCTCTCTGTTTCTCTGTGATGTCAAATGAAGGGTCTATTGTGGCTCTCTGATGTCACCTAAGGGTCTCTCTGTTGCTCTGTTATGTCATTTGAAGGGTCTCATTTGGTTTTGTGATGTCACCTAAAGGGTCTCAGTGTATTGCTGTGATGTCACCTGAAGGGTCTCTCTGTGTCTCTGTGATGTCAACTGAAGGGTCTTTCTGTGGCTCTCTGATGTCACCTAAGTGTTTCTCTATTGCTCTGTCATGTCACCTGAAGGGTCTCTCTGTGTCACTTTCATGTCAACTGAAGGGTCGCTCTGTGGCTCTGTGATGTCACATAAAGGGTCTCTCTGTATCTCTGTGATGTCAACTGAAGGGTCTATCAGTGGCTCAGTGATGTCAGCTGAAGAGTCTCTGTGGCTCTGTGATATCACCTAATCGTCTCCCTGTGGCACTGTGATGTCCCCTGTAGGGTCTATCAGTGCCTCTGTGATGTCACCTGAATGATCTCTTTGGGACTCTGTGATGTCACCTAAATGATCTCTCAGTGTCTCTGTGATGTCAACTGAAGGGTCTTTATGTGGATCTGTGATGTCACCTGAATGGTCTCTCTGTGGCTCTGTGAAGTCACTTGAAGGGTCTCATTGTGGCTCTGTGATGTCAACTGAATGGTCTCTTTGTGGATTTGTAATATCATCGGAAGGGTCATTCCATGTCTCTGTGATGTCACCTAAAGGGTCTCTCTGTGTCTCTGTGATGTTAACTGAAGGGTCTTTCTGTGGCTCTCTGATGTCACCTAAGTATTTCTCTATTGCTCTGTCATATCACCTGAAGGGTCTCTCTGTGTCACTTTGATGTCAACTGAATGGTCTATCTGTGGCTCTGTTATGTCACCTGAGGGTTCTCTCTGTGGCTCTGTGATTTCACCAAAAGCGTCTCTCTGTTTCTCTGTGATGTCACATGAAGGGTCTATCTGTGGCTCTGTGATGTCACCTGAAGGGTCTCTCTGTGACTCTGTGATATCACCAAAAGGGTATCTCTGTGTCTCTGTGATGTAAACTGAAGGGACTATCTGTGCCCTGTGATGTTATCTGAGGGTCTCACTGGCTCTGTGACTTCACTTAAGGGTCTGACTGTGGCTCTGTAATGTCACCTGAAGGGTCTCACTGTGGATTTGTGATGTCCTCTGAAGGGCCTCTCTCTGGTTCTGTGATGTCACCTGTAGAATCTCATTGTGGATCTGTTATGTCCCCTAAGGGTCTCACGGTGGCTCTGAGATGTCAACTGAATGATCTTTCTGTGGCTCTGTGATGTCACCTAAAGTGTTTCTCTGTGTCTCTGTGATGTCAACTGAATGGTCATTCTGTGGTGTGATGTCACCTGAAGGATCTCGCTGTGGCTCTGTGATGTCACCTAAGGTTCTCTCTGTGGCTCTGTGATGACACCTGAGTGGTCTCTCTGTGGTTCTGTGATGTCTAATGAAGGGTCTTTTTGTGGCTCTGTGATGTAACCCGAATAGTCTCTCTGTGGTTCTGTGATGTCACCTGAAGGGTCTCATTGTGGCTCTGAGATGTCAACTGAAAGGTCTCTCTGTGGATTTGTGATGTCTTCTGAAGGGTCATTCTGTGGTGTGATGTCACCTGAAGGATCTCTCTGTGTCTCTGTGATATAACCTAAGGGTCTCTCTGTGGCTCTGTGATGACACATGAAGTGTCTCTATGACTCGTTGATGTCACCTAAGTGTCTCCCTGTGGCTCTGTGATGTCACCTAAAGGGTCTGTCTGTGGATTTGTGGTATCCTCAGAAGGGCCTCTCTGAGGTTCTGTGATGTCACCTGAAGAATCTCATTGTGGATCTGTGATGTCCCCTAAGCGTCTCTCTGTGGCTCTGTGATGTCACAGGAAGTGTCTCACTGTGACTCTGTGATGTCACCTGAAATGTCTCTCTTGGATTAGTGATGTCTTCTGAAGGTTGATTCTGTGGTTCTGTGTTGTCACCTGCAGGATGTCTCTGTGGCTCTGTGATGTCACCTAAGGGCCTCTCTGTTGCTCTGTGTTGTCACGTGAAGAGTCTCTCTGTGGCTTGTGATGTCACCTAAAGTGTCTCTCTGTGTCTCTATGATGTCACCTGAAGGGTATATCTGTGCCTCTGTGATGTCACCTGAAGGGTCTCTGTGGGTCTGTGATGTCACATAAGGGTCTGACTTTAGCTCTGTGATTTCACCTGAAGGGTCTTATTTTGGCTTTGTGATTTCACCTGAAGGGTCTCTCTGTGGCTCTTGTTGTCACCTGAAGAATCTCATTGTGGATCTGTGATGTCCCATGAGTGTCTCAGGTGGCTCTGTAATGTCACCTGAAGGGTGTATCTGTGTCTCTGTGATGTCACCTGAAGTGTCTCTGTGGCTCTGTGATGTCATCTCGGTGTCTCCCTGTGGCTCTGTGATGTCAACTGAATCGTCTCTGTGGCTCTGTGATGTCTCCTGAAGGGTCTCATTGTGGCTCTGTGATGTCAACTGAAAGGTCTCTCTGGGAATTTGTGATGTCATCTGAAGTGTTGTTCTCTGGCTCTGTGATGTCACCTGAAGGGTCTCTCTTTTGCTCTGTGATATCATCTGAAGGGTCTCACTGTGGTTCTGTGATGTCACCTAAAAGGTCTCAATGTGTCTCTGTGATGTCAACTGAAGTGTCTATCTGTGTTTCAGTGATGTAAACTGAAGGGTCTCTCTGTGGCTCTGTGATGTCATATAAAGGGTCTCTCTGTATCTCTGTGATGTCAACTGAAGGGTCTATCTGTGGCTCAGTGTTGTCAGCTGAAGAGTCTGTGGCTCTGTGATATCACCTAATCGTCTCCCTGTGGCACTGTGATGTCACCTGTAGGGTCTATCAGTGCCTCTGTGATATCACCTGAATGATCTCTTTGTGGCTCTGTGATGTCTCCTAAATGATCTCTCAGTGTCTCTGTGATGTAAACTGAAAGGTCTTTATGTGGCTCTGTGAGGTCTCGCTGTGGCTCTGTGATGTCACCTGAAGGGTATCATTGTGGCTCTGTGATGTCAACTGAATGTTCTCTCTTTGGATTTGTGATGTCATCTGAAGGGTCATTCCTTGTCTCTGTGATGTCACCTAAAGGGTCTCTCTGTGTCTCTGTGATGTCAACTGAAGGGTCTTTCTGTGACTCTCTGATGTCACCAAAGTGTTTCGCTATTGCTCTGTCATGTCACCTGAAGGGTCACTCTGTGTCTCTTTGATGTTACCTGAAGGGTCTATCTGTGTTGCTGTGATGTCACCTGAAGGGTCTCTCTGTGGCTCTGTGTGATCACTAAAAGGGTCTCTCTGTGTCTCTGTTATGTAGACTGAAGGGACGATCTGTGCCTCTGTGATGTCATATGAAGGGTCTCTGTGGCTCTGTGACTTCACCTAAGGGTCTGACTGTGGCTCTGTAATGTCACCTAAATGGTCTCACTGTGTCTCTGTGTTGTCACCTGAAGAGTCTCTGTAAGGATTAGTATGTCATCTGAAGTGTCACTCAGTGGTTCTGTAATGTACCTGAAGGACTCTCTGTGTCTGTGATGTCACCTAAGGGTCTCTCTGTGGTTCTGTGATGTGACCTAATGGGTATCTTGGCTCGGTGTTGTCACCTCGGGTCTGACTGTGGCTCTGTGATGTCACTGAAGCGTCTCTCTGTGGATTAGTTATGTCCTCAGAAGGGCCTCTCTGTGGTTGTGTGATATCACCTGAAGAATCTCATTGTGGATCTGTGATGTCCCCTGAGTGTCTCAGGGTTGCTCTGTGATGTCACCTGAAGGGTCTCATTGTGGCTCTGTGATGTCAACTGAAAGGTCTCTCTGGGGATTTGTGATATCGTCTGAAGGGTCATTCCATGTCTCTGTGGTATCACCTAAAGGTTCTCTCTGTGTCTCTGTGATGTCAAGGGAAGTGTCTATCTGTGGCTCTCTGATGTCACCTAAGTGTCTCTCTGTCGCTCAATCATGTCACCTGAAGTGTCTATCTGTGTCTCTGTGATGTCACCTGAAAGGACTCTCTGTGTCTCTGTGATGTCACCTGAAGGGTCTCTCAGTGGCTCTGTGATGTCACCTGAAGGATCTCTCTGTGTCTCTGTGATGTCACCTGAAGGATCTCTCTGTGTCTCTGTGATGTCACCTGAAGGGTCTCACTGTGGCTCTGTGATGTCACCTAAAGGGTCTCACTGTGTCTCTGTGTTGTCAAATGAAGAGTCTATTTGTTGCTCTGTGATGTCACATAAAGGGTATCTTGGCTCGGTGATGTCACCTCGGGTCTGACTGTGGCCAAGTGATGTCACTGAAGGGTCTCTCTGTGGATTGGATATGTCCTCAGAAGGGCCACTCTGTTGTTCTGTGATGACACATGAAGAATCTCATTGTGGATCTGTGATGTCCCCAGAGTGTCTCACGGTGGCTCTGTGATGTCAACTGAATGATCTCTCTGTGGCTCTGTGATGTCACATAAAGGGTCTCTCTCTCTGTGTCTCTGTGATGTCAGCTGACGAGTCTATCTGTGGCTCTGTGATGTCACCTGAGTGGTGTCTCTGTGGCTTTGTGATATCACCTGAAGTGTCTCATTGTGGCTCTGTAATGTAAACTGAAGTGTCTTTATGTGTCTTTCTGATGTCACCTGAGGGATCTCTCTGTGGCTCTGTGATATCACCTCAGGGTCTCTTTGTGGTTCTGTTTTGTCACCTGAAGAATCTGTGGATCTGTGATGTCCCCTGATTGTCTCACGGTGGCTCTGTGATAACAAATGAATGATCTCTCTGTGGCTCTGTGATGTCACCTGAATGGTCTCTCTGAGGCTCTGTGATGTCACCTGAAGGGTCTCATTGTGGCTCTGCGATGTCAACTGACACGTCTCTGTGGATTTGTGATGTCGTCTGAAGGGTCATTCCATGTCTCTGTGGTATCACCTAAAGGGTCTCTCTGTGTCTCTGTGATGTCAACTGAAGGGTCTATCTGTGGCTCTCTGATATCACCTAAGTGTCTCTCTGTCGCTCCATCATGTCACCTAAAGTGTCTCTCTGTGGCACTATGATGTCACCTAAGGGTCTCTTTGTGGTTCTGTTTTGTCACCTGAAGAATCTCATTGTGGATCTGTGATGTCCCCTGAGTGTCTCACGGTGGCTCTGTGATAACAAATGAATGATCTCTCTGTGGCTCTGTGATGTCACCTGAAGGGTCTCATTGTGGCTCTGTGATGTCAACTGACAGGTCTCTGTCGATTTGTGATGTCGTCGTCTGAAGGGTCATTCAATGTCTCTGTGGTATCACCTAAAGGGTCTCTCAGTGGCTCTGTGATGTCAACTGAAGGGTCAATCTTTGGCTCTCTGATGTCACCTAAGTGTCTCTCTGTCGCTCCATCATGTCACCTGAAGTGTCTCTCTGTGGCTCTATGATGTCACCTGAAGGGTCTCTCAGTGACTCTGTGATATCACATGATGGATCTCTCTGTGTCTCTGTGATGTCAAGTGAAGGGTCTATCTGTGGCACTGTGATGTCACCTGAAGGTTCTCTCTTTGGCTCTATGATGTCACCTAAATTGTCTCACTGTGTCTCTGTGTTGTCAACTGAAGAGTCTATTTGTCACTCTGTGATGTCCCCTAAACTGTATCTTGTCTCTGTGATTTCCCCTAAGGGTCTGACTGTGGCCATGTGATGTCAGCTGAAGGGTCTATGTGTGGATTTGTGAAGTCCTCACAAGGGCCTCTCTGTGGATCTGTGATGAAACATGAACAATCTCACAGTGGATCTATGATGTCCCTTAAGTTTCTCTCTGTGTCTCTGTGATGTAAACTGAAGTGTCTATCTGTGGCTCTCTGAAGTCACCTAAGTGACTCTCTGTTGCTCTGTCATGTCACCTAAAGAGTCTCTCTGTGTCTCTGTGATGTCACCTGAAGGGTCTATCTGTGGCTCTGTGATGTCACCTGAAGAGTCTCTGGTTGGCTCTGTGATGTCACCAAAAAGTTCCCTCTGTGTCTCTGTGATGTCACCTGAAGAGTCTAACTGTGCCTCTGTGATGTCACCTGAAGTGTCTCTGTGGCTCTGTGATGTCACCTAAGGGTCTGACTGTGGCTCTGTGATGTCAATGAAGGGACACTGTGTGGATTAGTTATGTCCTCAGAAGGGCCTCTCTGTGGTTCTGTTATATCACCTGAAGAATCTCTTTGTGGATCTGTGATGTCCCCTGAGTGTCTCACTGTGGCTCTGTGATGTCAACTGAATGATCTCTCTGTGGCTCTGTGATGTCACATAAAGGGTCTCTCTGTGTCGCTGTGATGTCAGCTGAAGAGTCTATCTGTGGCTCTGTGATGTCACCTGAGTGGTATCTCTGTGGCTCTGTGATATCACCTGAAGTGTCTCATTGTGGCTCTGTGATGTAAACTGAAGTGTCTTTATGTGTCTCTGTGATGTCAGATGAAGGATCTCTCTGTGGCTCGGTGATGTCACCTAAGTGTCTCTCTGTGGTTCTGTTTTGTCACCTGAAGAATCTCATTGTGGATCTGTGATGTCCCCTGAGATTCGCACGTTGGCTACGTGATGTCAAATGAATGATCTCTCTGTGACTCTGTGATGTCACCTGAATGGTCTCTCTGAGGCTCTGTGATGTCACCTGTAGGGTCTCATTGTGGCTCTGTGATGTCAACTGAAAGGTCTCTCGGTGGACTTGTGATGTCGTCTGAAGGGTCATTCCATGTCTCTGTGGTATCACCTAAAGGTTCTCTCTGTGTCTCTGTGATGTCAAGAGAACGGTCTATCTGTGGCTCTCTGATGTCACCTAAGTGTCTCTCTGTCGCTCAATCATGTCAGCTGAAGTGTCTCTCTGTGGTTCTGTGATGTCACCTAAAGGGTCTCTCTCTGGCTCTGTGACGTCACCTGAAGAATCTCTGTATGGATTAGTATGTCATCTGAAGGGTCACTCAGTGGGTCTGTGATGTCACCTGAAGGATCTCTCTGTGGCTCTGTGATGTCACTGAAGGGTCTCTCTGTGGATTTGTGATGTCCTCAGAAGGGCCTCTCTGTGGTTCTGTGATGTCACCTGAAGAATCTCATTGTGTATCTGTGATGTCCCCTAAGGGTCTCCCTGTGGCTCTGGGATGTCAACAGAAGGATCTCTCTGTGGCTCTGTGATGTCACCTGAAGGTCTCATTGTGGCTCTGTGATGTCAACTGAAGTGTCTCTATGTGGCTCTGTGATGTCAACTGAATGGTCTCTCTGTGGCTCTGTGATGTCACCTCAAGGGTCTCATTGTGGCTCTGTGATGTCAACTGAAAGTTCTCTCTGTGGATTTGTGATGTCGTCTGAAGGGTCATTCCATGTCTCTTTGGTGTCACCTTAAGGTTCTTTCTGTGTCTCTGTGATGCAAACTGAAGTGTCTATCTGTGGCTCTCTGAAGTCACCCAAGTGTCTCTCTGTTGCTCTGTCATGTCACCTAAAGAGTCTCTCTGTGTCTCTGTGATGTCACCTGAAGGATCTATCTTTGGCTCTGTGATGTCACCTGTAGAGTCTCTGGTTGGCTCTGTGATGTCACCAAAAGTGTCCCTCTGTGTCTCTGTGATGTCAACTGAAGAGTCTAAGTGTGCCTCTGTGATGTCACCTGAAGTGTCTCTGTGGCTCTGTGATGTCACCTAAGGGTCTGACTGTGGCTCTGTGATGTCAATGAAGGGACTCTCTGTGGATTAGTTATGTCCTCAGGGAAGGGCCTCTTTGTGGTTCTGTGATATCACCTGAAGAATCTCATTGTGGATCGGTGATGTCCCCTGAGTGTCTCACGGTGGCTCTGTGATGTCAACTGAATGATATCTCTGTGGCTCTGTGATGTCACATAAAGGGTCTCTCTGTGTCTCTGTGATGTCAGCTGAAGAGTCTATCTGTGTCTCTGTGATGTCACCTGAGTGGTATCTCTGGCTCTGTGATATCAATGGAAGTGTCTCATTGTTGCTCTGTGATGTAAACTGAAGTATCTTTATGTGTCTCTGTGATGTCACCTAAAGGATCTCTCTGTTGCTCTGTCATGTCACCTGAAGTGTCTCTCTGTGGCTATATGATGTCACCTGAATGGTCTTTCAGTGACTCTGTGTTGTCACCTGAAGGATCTCTCTGTGTCTCTGTGATGTCAAGTGAAGGGTCTATCTGTGGCACTGTGATGTCACCTGAAGGCTCTCTCTGTGTCTCTGTGATGTCACCTAAGGGTCTCTTTGTGGTTCTGTTTTGTCACCTGAAGGATCTCATTGTGGATCTGTGATATCCCCTGAGTGTCTCATGGTGGCTCTGTGATGTCAAATGAATGATCTCTCTGTGGCTCTGTGATGTCACCTGAATAGTCTCTCTGAGGCTCTGTGATGTCACCTGAATGGTCTCATTGTGGCTCTGTGATGTCAACTGACAGGTCTCTGTGGATTTGTGATGTTGTCTGAAGGGTCATTCCATGTCTCTGTGGTATAACCTAAAGGGTCTCTCTGTGTCTCTGTGATGTCAACTGAAGTTTCTCTCTGTTGCTCTGTGATGTCATCTTAAGTGTCTTTCTGTGGCTCTGTGATGTCACCTGAAGGGTATCTCAGTGGCTCTGTGATATCAACTGAAGGATCTCTGTGTGTCTCTGTGATGTCACCTGAAGGGTCTATCTTGGCTCTGTGATGACAACTGAAGGATCTCTGTGGATTTGTGATGTCCTCAGAAGGGCCTCTCTGTGGTTCTGTGATGTCACCTGAAGAATCTCATTGTGTATCTGTGATGTCCCCTAAGGGTCTCCCTGTGGCTCTGGGATGTCACCTGAAGGATCTCTCTGTGGCTCTGTGATGTCACCTAAATGGTCTCATTGTGGCTCTGTGATGTCAACTGAAGTGTCTTTATGTGGCTCTGTGATGTCACCTAAATGGTCTCATTGTGGCTCTGTGATGTCAACTGAAGTGTCTTTATGTGGCTCTGTGATGTCACCTGAAGGGTCTCATTGTGGCTCTGTGATGTCAACTGAAAATTCTCTCTGTGGATTTGTGATGTCGTCTGAAGGGTCATTCCATGTCTCTTTGGTGTCACTTTAAGTTTCTATCTGTGTGTCTGTGATGTAAACTGAAGTGTCTATCCGTGGCTCTCTGAAGTCACCTAAGTGACTCTCTGTTGCTCTGTCATGTCACCTAAAGAGTCTCTCTGTGTCTCTGTAATGTCACCTGAAGGGTCTATCTGTGGCTCTGTGTGTCACCTGAAGAGTCTCTGGTTGGCTCTGTGATGTCACCAAAAAGGTCCCACTGTGTCTCTGTGATGTCAAATGAAGAGTCTAACTGTGCCTCTGTGATGTCACCTGAAGTGTCTCTGTGGCTCTGTGATGTCACCTAAGGGTCTGACTGTGGCTCTGTGATGTCAATGAAGGGACACTCTGTGGATTAGCTATATGCTCAGAAAGGCCTCTCTGTGGCTCTGTGATGTCATCACAAGTGTCTTTCTGTGGCTCTGTGATGTCACCTGAAGGGTCTCTCAGTGGCTCTGTGATGTCACCTGAAGGATCTCTCTGTGTCTCTGTGATGTCACCTGAAGGGTCTATCTGTGGCTCTGTGATGTCACCTGAAGGGTTTCTCTGTGGCTCTGTGATGTCAGCTAAAGTGTCTCACTGTGTCTCTGTGTTGTCCACTGAAGAGTCTATTTGTCGCTCTGTGATGTCACCTAAGGTTCTCTGTGTGGTTCTGTGTTGTCACCTGAAGAATCTCATTGTGGATCTGTGATGTCCCCTGAGTGTCTCACTATGGCTCTGTGATGTCCCCTAGGGTCTGACTCTGGCTATGTGATGTCACCTGAAGTGTCTATGTGTGCATTTTTGAAGTCCTCACAAGGGCCTCTCTGTGGATCTGTGATGAAACATCAACAATCTCACAGTGGATCTATGATGTCCACTATGGCTCTCTCTGTGGCTCTGTGATGTCACCTGAAGGGTATCTCAGTGGCTCTGTGATATCAACTGAAGGATCTCTGTGTGTCTCTGTGATGTCACCTGAAGGGTCTATCTTGGCTCTGTGATGACAACTGAAGGATCTCTGTGGATTTGTGATGTCCTCAGAAGGGCCTCTCTGTGGTTCTGTGATGTCACCTGAAGAATCTCATTGTGTATCTGTGATGTCCCCTAAGGGTCTCCCTGTGGCTCTGGGATGTCACCTGAAGGATCTCTCTGTGGCTCTGTGATGTCACCTAAATGGTCTCATTGTGGCTCTGTGATGTCAACTGAAGTGTCTTTATGTGGCTCTGTGATGTCACCTAAATGGTCTCATTGTGGCTCTGTGATGTCAACTGAAGTGTCTTTATGTGGCTCTGTGATGTCACCTGAAGGGTCTCATTGTGGCTCTGTGATGTCAACTGAAAATTCTCTCTGTGGATTTGTGATGTCGTCTGAAGGGTCATTCCATGTCTCTTTGGTGTCACTTTAAGTTTCTATCTGTGTGTCTGTGATGTAAACTGAAGTGTCTATCCGTGGCTCTCTGAAGTCACCTAAGTGACTCTCTGTTGCTCTGTCATGTCACCTAAAGAGTCTCTCTGTGTCTCTGTAATGTCACCTGAAGGGTCTATCTGTGGCTCTGTGTGTCACCTGAAGAGTCTCTGGTTGGCTCTGTGATGTCACCAAAAAGGTCCCACTGTGTCTCTGTGATGTCAAATGAAGAGTCTAACTGTGCCTCTGTGATGTCACCTGAAGTGTCTCTGTGGCTCTGTGATGTCACCTAAGGGTCTGACTGTGGCTCTGTGATGTCAATGAAGGGACACTCTGTGGATTAGTTATGTGCTCAGAAAGGCCTCTCTGTGGCTCTGTGATGTCATCACAAGTGTCTTTCTGTGGCTCTGTGATGTCACCTGAAGGGTCTCTCAGTGGCTCTGTGATGTCACCTGAAGGATCTCTCTGTGTCTCTGTGATGTCACCTGAAGGGTCTATCTGTGGCTCTGTGATGTCACCTGAAGGGTTTCTCTGTGGCTCTGTGATGTCAGCTAAAGTGTCTCACTGTGTCTCTGTGTTGTCCACTGAAGAGTCTATTTGTCGCTCTGTGATGTCACCTAAGGTTCTCTGTGTGGTTCTGTGTTGTCACCTGAAGAATCTCATTGTGGATCTGTGATGTCCCCTGAGTGTCTCACTATGGCTCTGTGATGTCCCCTAGGGTCTGACTCTGGCTATGTGATGTCACCTGAAGTGTCTATGTGTGCATTTTTGAAGTCCTCACAAGGGCCTCTCTGTGGATCTGTGATGAAACATCAACAATCTCACAGTGGATCTATGATGTCCACTATGGCTCTCTCTGTGGCTCTGTGATGTCACCTGAAGTGTCTCACTGTGGCTCTGTGATGTCACCTGAAGAGTCTCTGTATGGATTAGTTTGTCATCAGAAGGGTCACTCAGTGGTTCTGTGATGTCACCTGAAGGATCTCTCTGTGGCTCTGTGATGTCACTGAAGTGTCACTCTGTGGATTTGTGATGTCCTCAGAAGGCCGTCTCTGTGGTTCTGTGATGTCACCTGAAGAATCTCATTGTGTATCTGTGATGTCTCCTAGGGTCTCCCTGTGGCTCTGTGATGTCACCTGATGTGTCTCACTGTGGTTCTGTGATGTCACCTAAGGGTCTGTATATGGCTATGATATTTCACCTGAAGGGTCTCTCTGTGGATTTGTGATGTCCTCAAAAGGGCCTCTTTGTGATTCTGTGATGTCACCTGAAGATTCTCATTGTGGATCTGTGATGTCCCCTAAGGGTCTCCCTGTGGCTTTGTGATGTCACCTGATATGTCTCACTGTGGCTCTGTGATGTCACCTGAAATGTCTCTTTATGTATTAGTGATATCTTCTGAAGTTTGACTCTATGGTTCTGTGATGTCACCTGAATATTGTCTCTGTGGCCCTGTGATGCAAACGGAAGTGTCTTTATGTGGCTCTTTGATGTCACCTGAAGGGTCTCATTGTGGCTTTGTGATGTCAACTAAAAGGTCTCTCGGTGGATTTGTGATGTCGTCTGAAGGGTCATTCCATGTCTCTGTGGTGTCACCAAAAATGTCTCTCTGTGTCTCTGTGATGTCAAGGGAAGTGTCTATCTGTGGCTCTCTGATGTCACCTAAGTGTCTCTCTGTCGCTCTGTCATGTCACCTGAAGTGTCTCTCTGTGTCTCTGTGATGTCAACAGAAGTGTCTCTCTGTGGCTCTGTTATGTCACCTGAAGGGTCTCTCTGTGGCTCTGTGATGTCACCTGAAGAGTCTCTCTGTGGCTCTGTGATGTCACCTGAAGAATCTCATTGTGGATCTGTGATGTCCCCTGAGTGTCTCACAGTGGTTCTGTGATGTCAACTGAATGATCTCTCTGTGGCTCTGTGATGTCACCTAAAGTGTCTCTCTGTGTCTCTGTGATGTCAACTGAATGATCTCTCTGTGGTTCTGTGATATCACCTGAATGGTCTCTCTCCGGCTCTGCAATGTCACCTGAAGGGTCTCATTGTGGCTCTGTGATGTAAACTGAAGTGTCTTTATCACTCTGTCATGTCACCTGAAGAATCTCTCTGTGTCCCTGTGATGTCAACTGAAGGGTCTATCTGTGGTTCTGTGATTTCAAATGAAATGTCCCTTTGTGGATTTGTGATGTCATCTGGAGGGACATTCCTTGTCTCTGTGGTGTCACCTAAAGGGTCTCTCAGTGTCTCTGTGAGGTCACCTGAAGGGTCTCTCTGTGGCTCTCTGAAGTCACCTAAGTATCTCTCTGTGGTTCTGTCATGTCACCTGAAGGGTCTCTCTGTGTCTCTGTATGTTAACTGAAGGGTCTCTCTGTGGGTCTGTGATGTGACCTGAAGTGTCTCACTGTGACTCGGTGATGTCACCTAAAGTGTCTCTATGTGTCTCTGTGATGTCACCAGAAGGGTATCTCTGTGTCTCTGTGATGTCACCAGAAGGGTCTCTCTGTGGCTCTGTGATGTCACCTGAATTGTCTCACTGTGGCTCTGTGATGTCACCTGACATGTCTCTATGGATTAGTCATGTCTTCTGAAGGTTTATTCAGTGGTTCTGTTATGTCACCTGAATGATGTCTCTGTGGCTCGGTGATGTCACCTAAAGGGTCTCTCTGTGGCTCTTTGCTGTCACCTGAAGAGTCTCTCTGAGGCTTGTGATATCACCGTAAGGGTCTCTCTGTGTCTCTGTGATGTCAAATGAAGGGTCTATCTATGGCTCTCTGATGTCCCCTTAGTGTCTCTCTTGGCTCTGTCATGTCACCTGAAGGGTCTCTCTGTGTCTCTGTATGTTAACTGAAGGGTCTCTCTGTGGCTCTGTGATGAAACTTGAAGGGACTCTCTGTGTCTCTGTGATGTCACATGAAGGGTCTCACTGTCGCTGTGATGTCACCTGATGGATCTATCTGTGGTTCTGTGATGTCACCTGAAATGTCTCTCTGTGGCTCTGTGATGTTACCTTAAATGTCTGTCTGTGGCTCTGTGATGTCACCTAAAGTGTCTCACTGTGTCTCTGTGTTGTCAACTGAAGAGTCTATCTGTGCCTTTGTGTTGTCACCTAAAGCTTGTCTGTGGCTCTGTGATGTCACATAAGGGTCTCACTGTGGCTCTGTGATGTCACCTGAAAGGTCTCTCAATGGATTAGTATGTCATCTGAAATGTCACTCTGTGGTTCTGTGATGTCACCTGAAGGATCTCTCTGTGGCTCTGTGATGTCACCTAATGGGTCTCTCTGTGTCTCTGTGATGTCACCTGAAGTGTCGCTCTATGGCTCTGTGATGTCACCTGAAGGGTCTCATTTTGACTCTGTGATGATGTCACCTGAAGCGTCTCTCTGTGGCTCTGTGATGTCACCTGAAGGGGTTCTCTGTGGCTCTATGATGTCACCTAAGGGTCTGACTGTGGCTATGTGATGTCACCTGAAGGGTCTATGTGTGGAGTTGTGAAGTCCTCACATGGGCCTCTCTGTGCTTCTGTGATGAAACATGAACCATCTCACAGTGGATCTATGATGTCTCCTAAGTTTCTCTCTGTGGCTCAGTGATGTCACCTGAAGTGTCTCACTGTGACTCGGTGATGTCACCTGAAGGGTCTCTCTGTGTCTCTGTGATGTCACCAGAAGGGTCTCTCTGTGTCTCTGTGATGTCACCTGAAGGGTCTCTCTGTGTCTCTGTGAAGTCACCTGAAGTGTCTCACTGTGGCTCTGTGATGTCACCTGACATGTCTCTCTATGGATTAGTCATTTCTTCTGAAGGTTGATTCTGTGGTTCTGTTATGTCACCTGAATGATGTCTCTGTGGCTCTGTGATGTCACCTAAGGGTCTCTCTGTGGCTCTTTGTTGTCACCTGAAGAGTCTCTCTGTGGCTTGTGATGTCACCGTAAGGGTCTCTCTGTGTCTCTGCGATGTCAACTGAAGGGTCTATCTGTTGCTCTCTGATGTCCCCTAAGTGTCTCTCTTGTCCCTGTCATGTCTCATGAAGGGTGTGTCTCTGTATGTTAACTGAAGTGTCTCTCTGTGGCTTTGTGATGAAACCTGAAAGGACTCTCTGTGTCTCTGTAATGTCACCTGAAGGGTCTCTCTATGTCTCTGTGATGTCACCTGAAGTGTCTTTCTGCAGCTCTGTGGTGTCAACTGAAGGGTCTCTCTGTGGCTCTGTGATGTCACCTGAAGGATCTCTCTGTTTCTCTGTGATGTCACCTGATGGATCTATCTGTGGCTCTGTGATGTCACCTGAAATGTCTCTCTGTGGCTCTGTGATGTCACCTTAAATGTCTCTCTGTGGCTCTGTGATGTCACCTGAAGTGTCTCACAGTGGCTCGGTGATGTCACCTGAAATGTCTCTCTATGGATTAGTATGTCATCTGAAGGTTCTCTCTGTGGCTCTGTGATGTCATCTCTGGGTCTCTCTGTGGTTCTGTGATGTCACCTAATGGGTCTCTCTGTGTCTCTGTGATGTCAACTGAAGGGTCTATCTGTGGTTCTGTGATTTCAAATTAAAGGTCTCTCTGTGGATTTGTGATGTCATCCGGAGGGTCATTCCTTGTCACTGTGGTGTCACCTAAAGGGTCCCTCAATGTCTCTGTGAGGTCACCTGAAGGGTCTCTCTGTGGCTCTCTGAAGTCACCTAAGTATCTCTCTGTGGCTCTGTCATGTCACCTGAAGGGTATCTCTGGATCTCTGTGATGTTAACTGAAGGGTCGATCTGTAGCTCTGAGATGTCACCTGAAGGGTCTCTCTGTGGCTCTGTGATGTCACCTGAAGGGTGTCTCTGTGGATCTGTGATGTCACCTGAAGAGTCTCTCTATGGCTCTGTGATGTCACCAAAAGGGTCTCTCTGTGTCTCTGTGAGGTCAACTGAAGGGTCTAACAGTGCCTCTGTGATGTCACCTGAAGTGTCTTTGTGGCTCTGTGATGTCACCTAAGGGTCTGACTGTGGCTCTGTGATGTCAACTATAGGGTCTCTCTGTGGATTTGTGATGTCCTCAGAAGGGCCTCTCTATGGTTCTGTGATGTCACCTGAAGAATCTCATTGTGGCTCTTTGATGTCACCTGAAGGTCTTTGTGGCTCTGTGATGTCAACTTAATGGTCTCTCTGTGGATTTGTGATGTCATGTGAAGAGTCATTCCACGTCTCTGTGATGTCACCAAAAGGGGCTCTCTGTGTCTCTGTGATGTCAACTGAAGGGTCATTCTGTGGCTCTCTGATGTCACCTAAGTGTCTCTCTATTGCTCTGTCATGTCACTGAAGGGTCTCTCTGTGTCTATGTAATGTCAACTGAATGGTCTATCTGTGGCTCTGTGATGTCACCGGAAGGGTCTCTCTGTGGCTCTGTCATTTCACCTGAATGTTCTCTCTGTGGTTCTGTGATGTCACCTGAAGTGTCTCATTGTGGCCCTGTGATGTCAACTGAAAGGTCTCTCTGTGGATTTGTGATGTTGTCTGTAGGGTCATTCCATGTCTCTGTGGTGTCACCTAAATAGTCTCTCTGTGTCTCTGTGATGTCAACTGAAGGGTGTATCTGTGGCTCTCTGATGTCACCTAAGGGTCTCTCTTTGGCTCTGTCATGTCACCTGAAGTGTCTCTCTGTTGCTCTGTGATGTCATCTGAAGGGTCTCACTGTGGTTCTCTGATGTCACTTAAAGGGTCTCACTGTGTCGCTGTGATGTCACGTGTAGGGTCTATTAGTGGCTCTGTGATGTCACCTGAAGGGTCTCTCTGTGGCTCTGTGATGTCACCTGAAGGGTCTCATTGTTGCTCTGTGATGTCAAATGAAAGGTCTCTCTGTGGATTTGTAATGTCGTCTGAAGGGTCATTCCATGTCTCTGTGGTATCACCTACAGTGTCTCTCTGTGTCTCTTTGATGTCAACTGAAGGGTCTATCTGTGGCTCTCTGATGTCATCTAAGTCTCTCTCTGTAACTCTCTCATGTCCCCTTATGGGTCTCTCTGACTCTCTGTGATATCAACTGAAGGGCCTCTCTGTGGATCTGTGATGTAACCTGTAGAATCTCATTGTGGATCTGTGATGTCCCCTGAGTGTCTCACGGTGGCAGTGTGATGTCAACTGAATGATCTCTCTGTGGTTCTGTGATGTCAATGAAGTGTCTTTATGTGGCTCTGTGATGTCAACTGAAGCGTCTCTCTGTGTCTCTGTGATGTCACCTGAACGATCTCTCTGTGGCTTTGTGATGTCACCTGAAGGGACTATCTCTGGCTCTGTGATGTCACCTGAAGGGTCTTGTGGCTCTGTGATGTCACCTAATTGTCTCCCTGTGTCTCTGTGATGTCACATGAAGGGTCCCTCTGTTGCTCTGTGATTTCACCTGAAGTGTCTCATTGTGGCTTGTGATATCAACAGAAAGGTCTCTCTGTGGATTTGTGATGTCGTCTGAAGGGTCATTCCATGTCTCTGTGGTATCACCTACAGTGTCTCTCTGTGTCTCTTTGATGTCAACTGAAGGGTCTATCTGTGGCTCTCTGATGTCATCTAAGTCTCTCTCTGTCAATCTGTCTTGTCCCCTTATGGGTCTCTCTGACTCTCTGTGATATCAACTGAAGGGCCTCTCTGTGGATCTGTGATGTAACCTGTAGAATCTCATTGTGGATCTGTGATGTCTCCTGAGTGTCTAACGGAGGCTCTGTGATGTCAGCTGAAGTGTCTCATTGTGGCTCTGTTTTCAACTGAAAGTACTCTCTGTGGATTTGTGATGTCGTCTGAAGGGTCATTCCATTTCTCTGTGGTGTCACCTAAAGCTTCTCTCTGTGTCTCTGTGATGTCAACTGAAGTGTCTATCTGTGGCTCTGTGATGTCAACTAAGTGTCTCTCTATCGCTCTATCATGTCATCTGAAGAGTCTCTCTGTGTATCTGTGATGTCACCTGAAGGGTCTCTCTGTGGCTCTGTGATGTCATCTGAAGAGTCTCTTTGTGGCTCTGTGATGTCACCAAAAGTGCCCCTCTGTGTATCTTTGATGTCAACTGAATGGTCTAACTGAGCCTCTGTGATGTCACCTGAAGTGTCTCTGTGGCTCTGTGATGTCACCTAAGGGTGTGATGGTGGCTCTTTGAAGTCACTGAAGGGTCTCTATGTGGATTTGTGATGTCCTCAGAAGGGCCTCTCTGTGGTTCTATGATGTCACCTGCAGAATCTCATTGTAGATCTGTGATGTCCCCTGAGTGTCTCATGGTGGCTCTGTGATGTCAACTCAATGATCTCTCTGTGACTCTGTGATGTCACCTGAAATGTATCTCTATGTATTAGTGATGTTTTCTGAATGTTGATTCTGTGGTTCTGTAATGTCACCTGAAGCATGTCTCGGTGGCTCGGTGATATCACATAAAGGTCTCTCTGTGGCTCTGTGTTTTCATCTGCAGAGTCTCTCTGTGGCTTGTGTTGTCACCCCAAGGGTCTCTCTGTGTCCCTGTGATGTCAACTGAAGGGTCTATCTGTGGCTCTCTGATGTCACCTAAGTGTCTCTCTGTGGCTCTGTCATGTCAACTGAAGGGTCTCTGTGTGTCTCTGTATGGTAACTGAAGGGTCTATCTGTGGCTCTATGAAGTCACCTGAAGGGTCTCTCTGTGGCTCTGTGATGTCACCTGAAGGATCTTTCTGTGTCTCTGTGATGTCACCTGAAGTGTCTTTCTGTCGCTCTGTGATGTCAACTGAAGGGTCTCTTTGTGGCTGTGATGTCACCTGAAGCGTCTCATTTTGGATCTGTGATGTCATTTGAATGGTCTCTCTGTGGCTCTGTGATGTCACCTGAAGGGTCTATATGTGTCCCTGTGATGTCACCTGAAGTTTCTCTGTCATGTCACATAAGTGTCTCCCTGTGGCTCTGTGTTGTCACATGAAGGGTCTCTCTGTGTCTCTGTGATGTCACCTGAAGGGTCTCTCTGTGGCTCTGTGAAGTCACCTGAATGGACTTTCTGTGGCTTTGTGATGTCACCTGAACGGTCTCTGTGGCTCCGTGTTGTCAACTAAGGGTCTGACTGTGGCTCTGTGATGTCACCTGAAGGGTCTCTATGTGGATTTGTGATGTAATCAGATTGGCCTCTCTGTGGTTCTGTGTTGTCACCGGAAGAATCTCATTGTGGATCTGTGATGTACCAGAAGGGTCTGTCTGTCGTTCTGTGATGTCACCTGAAATGTCTCTCTATGGATTAGTGATGTCTTCTGAAGGTGGCTTCTATAGTTCTGTGATGTCACCTGAAGGATGTCTCTGTGGCTCAGTGATATCATCTAAGGGTCTCACTGTGGCTCTGTGTTGTCACCTGAAGGGTCTCTCTGTGGCTTGTGATGTCACCCTAAGGTCTCTCTTTGCTCTGTGATGTCAACTGAAGCGTCTATCTGTGGCTCTCTGATGTCACCTTACTGTCACTCTTTGGCTCTGTCATGTCACCTGAAGTGTCTTTCTGTGGTTCTGTGATGTCACCTGAAGTGTCTCACTGTGGCTCTGTGAGGTCACCTGTAAGGTCTCTCTATGGATTAGTATGTCATCTGAAGTGTCACTCTGTGGTTCTGTGATGTCAACTGAAGATTCTCTCTGTGGATTTGTGATGTCGTCTGAAGGGTCATTCCATGTCTCTGTGGTATCACCTACAGTGTCTCTCTGTGTCTCTGTGATGTCAACTGAAGGGTCTATCTGTGTGTCTCTTATGTCACCTAAGTGTCTCTCTGTCGCTCTGTCATGTCCCCTTATGTGTCTCTCTGAGTCTCTGTGATGTCAAATGAAGGGTCATTCTGTGGCTCTGTGATGTCACTGAAGGTTCTCTCTGTGGATTTGTGATGTCCTCAGAAGGACCTCACTGTGGTACTGTGATGTCACCTGTAGAATCTCATTGTGGATCTGTGATGTCCCCTGAGTGTCTCACGGTGGCCGTGTGATGTCAACTGAATGATCTGTCTGTGGCTCTCTATTGTCATCTGAATGGTCTCTCTGTGGCTCTGTGATGTCACCTGAAGGGTCTCATTGTGGCTCTGTGATGTAAACTGCAGTGTCTTTATGTGGCTCTGTGATGCCACCTGAATGGTTTCTCTGTGGTTCTGTGATGTCATTTGAAGGGTCTCAATGTCGCTCTGTGATATCAACTGAAAGGTCTCTCTGTGGATTTGTGATGTCGTCTGAAAGGTCCATCCATGTCTGTGTGGTGTCACCTAAAGGGTCTCTCTGTGTCTCTGTGATGTCAACAGAAGTGTGTATCTGTGGCTCTTGATGTCACTTAAGTGTCTCTCTGTCGCTCTGTCATGTCACCTGAAGAGTCTCTCTGTGGATCTGTGATGTCACCAAAAAGGTCTCTCTGTGTTTCTGTGATGTCAACTGAAGGGTCCAACTGTGCCTCTGAGATGTCACCTGAAGTGTCTCTCTGGCTCTGTGATGACACCTAAGGGTCTGACTGTGGCTCTGTGATGTCACTGAAGGGTCTCTCTGTGGATTTTGATGTCCTCAGAAGGGCCTCTCTGTGTTTCTGTGATGTCACCTGATGAATCTCATTGTGGATCTGTGATGTCCCCTGAGTGTCTCACGGTGGCTCTGTGATGTCAACTGAATGGTCTCTCTGTGGCTCTGTGATGTCACAAAAGTGTCACTCTGTGTCTCTGTGATGTCAGCTGTAGTGTCTATCTGTGACTCTGAGATGTCACTTGAGTGGTCTCTCTGTGGCACTGTGATGTCACCTGAAGGGTCTCATTGTGGCTCTGTCATATCAACTGAAAGTTCTGTCTGTGGATTTGTGATGTCTTCTGAAGGGTCATTCTTTGGTGTGATGTCACCTGAAGGATCTCTCTGTGGTTCTGTGATGTCACCTAATGTTCTCTCTGTGGATCTGTGATGACACCTGAAGGGTCTCATTGTGGTTCTGTTATATCACCTTAAGGACCTCTCTGTGTCTCTGTGATGTCACCTGAAGGGTCTTTCTGTGACTCTGTGATGTCACCTGAAGGGTCTTTCTGTGGCTCTGTAATGTCAACTGAAGTGTCTCTGTGGCTCCCTGTTGTCATATAAGGCTCTGTCTGTGGCTCTGTGATGTTACCTGAAGTGTCTCTATGGATTTGTGATGTCTTCAGATTTGCCTCTATGTGGTTCTGTGATGTCACCTGTAGAATCTATTTGTGGATCAGTGATTTCCCAGAAGGGTCTCTCTGTGGTTCTGTGATGTCACCTGAAGTGTCTCACTATGGCTCTGTGATGTCACGTGAAATGTCTCCCTATGGATTAGTGAAGTCTTCTGAAGGTTGATTCCGTGGTTCTGTGATGTCACCTGAAGGATCACTCTGTGGCACTGTGATGTCACCTAAGGGTCTCTCTGTGTGTCTGTGATGTCACTGAATGGTCTCTCTGTGGATTTGTGATGTCCTCAGAAGGGCCTCTCTCTGGTTCTGTGATGTCACCTGTAGAATCTCATTGTGGATCTGTGATGACCCTGAGTGTCTCACGGTGTCTCTGTGATGTCAATTAATGGTCTCTCTGTGGCTCTGTAATGTCACCTGAATGGTCTCTCTGTTGCTCTGTGATGTCACCTGAAGGGTCTCATTGTGGCTCTGTGATGTAATCTGAAGTGTCTTTATGTGGATCTGTGATGTCACTTGAAGGGTCTCATTGTTGCTCTGTGATGTCAACTGAAAGGTCTCTCTGTGGATTTGTGATTTCGTCGGAAGGGTCATTCCATGTCTGTGTGGTATCACCTACAGTGTCTCTCTGTGTCTCTGTGATGTCAACTGAAGGGTCTATCTCTGGCTCTCTGATGTCACTTAAGTGTCTCTCTGTCGCTCTCTCATGTCAGCTGAAGGGTCTCTCTGTGTCTCTGTGATGTCAACTGAAGGGTCTATCTGTGGCTCTTTGATATCACCTGAAGAGTCTCTCTGTGTCTCTGTGATGTCAACTAAGAGTCTATCTGTGGCTCTGTGATGTCAACTGAAGGGTGTATCTGTGGCTTTGTGATGTCACCTGAAGAGTCTCTCTTTGTCTCTGTGATGTCAACAATAGTGTCTCTCTGTGTTTCTGTGATGTCAACTGAGGGTGCAACTGTGCCTCTGTCATGTCACCTGAAGTGTCTCTGTGGCTCTGTGATGTAACCTAAGCGTCTGACTGTGGCTCTGTGATGTCACTGAAGGGTCTCACTGTGGCTTTTTGATGTCCTCAGAACGGGCTCTCTGTGGTTCTGTGATGTCACCTGAAGAATCTCTTTGTGGATCTGTGATGTCCCCTGAGTGTCTCACGGTGGCTCTGTGCTGTCAACTGAATGATCCCTCTCTGGCTCTGTGATGTCACAAAAGTGTCACTCTGTGTCTCTGTGATGTTAGCTGAAGGGTCTATCTGTGGCTCTGTGATGTCACTTGAGTGGTCTCGCTGTGGCTCTGTGATGTCACCTGAAGGGTCAAATTGTGGCTCTGTGATATCAAATGAATGTTCTCTGTGGATTTGTGATGTCTTCTGAAGGGTCATTCTGTGGTGTGATGTCACCTGAATGATCTCTGTGACTCTGTGATGTCACCTAAGGGTCTCTCTGTGGCTCTGTGAAGAAACCTGAAGGTTCTCTCTGTGGCTCTGGGATATCACCTTAAGGATCTCGCAGTGTCTCTGTGATGTCACCTGAATGGTCTTTCTGTGGCTCTGTGATGTCACCTTAGGGGTCTCTCTGTGGCTCTGTGATGTCACCTGAATGGGCACATTGTGGCTCTGTGATATCACCTGAAAGATCTCTCTGTGGATTTGTGATGTCATCTGAAGTGTCATTCTGTATCTCTGTGAAGTCACCGAAAGATTCGATCTGTGTCTCTTGATATCAACAGAAGTGTCTATCTGTGGCTCTCTGATGTCACCTAAGGGTCTCTCTGTGTCTCTGTGATGTCACACTAACAGTCTCTGAAGGATGTGTCAGTGGCTCTGTGATCTCACCTAAGTGACTCTCTGTGCCTTGTGATGTCACCTGAAGGACGTCTCTGTGTCTCTGTGATGTCACACTAACAGTCTCTGTGTGTCTCTCTAATGTCACCTGAAGGTTCTCTCTGTGGATTAGTGATGTCCTCAGAAGGGCCTCTCTGTGGTTCTGAGATGTCACCTGAAGAATCTCATTGTGGATCTGTGATGTCCCCTAAGTGTTTTTCTGTGGCTCTGTGATGTCACCTGAAGTGTCTCTTTTTTTCTCTGTGGTGTCACCTAAAAGGTCTCTCTGTGTCTCTGTAATGTCACCTGAAGGGTCTCATTGTGGCTCTGTGATGTCAACTGAAGTGTCTTTCTGTGGCTCTGTGATGTCACCTGAAGGGTCTGCCGTGGCTTTGTTTTGTCCCCTGAAGGATCTCTCTGTGTCTCTGTGATGTCACATGAATTATCTATCTGTGGGTCTGTGATGTCACCTGAATGGTCTCTCTTGGTTCTGTGATGTCACCCAAAGTCTCTCTCTGTGTCTCTGTGTTGTCAACTGAAGGGTGTCACTGTGGTTCTGTGATGTCACCTAAAGGGTCTCACTGTGTCGCTGTGATGACACCTGAAGGGTCTCACTGTGTCGCTGTGATGACACCTGAAGGGTAAATCTGTGGCTCTGTGATGTCACCGGAAGGGTCTCTCTGTGCCTCTGTGATGTCACCTAAAGGGTCTCTCTGTGTCTCTGTGATGTCATCTGAAAGGTCTCACAGTGGTTCTGTGATGTCACTTAAGGGTCTCACTGTGTTTCTGTGATGTCACCTAAAGTGACTATCTGTGGTTTGTGATGACACCTGAAGGGTCTCTCTGTGCCATTGTGATGTCACCTAAAGGGTCTCTCTGTGTCTCTGTGATGTCAGCTGAAGGGTCTATCTGTGCCTCTGTGATGTCACCTGAAGGGTCTCTGTGGCTCTGTGAAGTCACCTAAGGATCTCATTTTGGCTCTGTGATATCACCTGAAGGGTCTTTCTGTGGATTAGTGATGTCCTCAGAAGGGCCTCTCTACGGTTCTGTAATGTCAACTGAAGAATCTCATTGTGGATCTGTGATGTCCCCTAAGGGTCTCTCTGTGGCTCTGTGTTGTCACCTGAAGAGTCTCTCTGTGGCTTGTGATGTCACCCTAAGGGTCTCTGTGTGGCTCTGTGATGTCACCTAAAGTGTCTCTCTGTGTCACTGTAATGTCACCTGAAGGGTCTCACTGTGGTTCTGTGATGTCAACAGAAGGGTCTTTTGTGGCTCTGTGATGTCACCTGAATGGTCTCTCTGTGGCTCTGTGATGTCACCTGAAGCGTCTCATTGTGGCTCTGTGATGTCAACTGAAAGGACTCTCTGTGGATTTGTGATGTCATCTAAGGGTCATTCCATGTCTCTGTGATGTCACCTAAATTGTCTATCAGTGGCTATGTCATGTCAACTGAAGGGTCTCTCTGTGTCTCTGTATGTTAACTGAAGGGTCTATCAGTGGCTCTGTGATGTCACCTGAAGGGTATCTGTGGCTGTGTGATGTTGCCCAAAGGGTCTCTCTGTGTGTCTGTGATCTCACCAGAAGGATGTCTCTGTGGCTCGGTGATGTCACCTAACGGTCTCTCTGTGGCTCTGTGTTTTCAACTGAAGAGTCTCTCTGTGGCTTGTGATGTCACCCTAAGTGTCTCTCTGTGGCTCTGTGATGTCACCTGTAGGGTCTCATTTTGGCTCTGTGATGTCACCAAAAGGGTCTCTCTGTGTCTCTGTATGTTAACTGAAGTGTCTATCTGTGGCTCTGTGATGTCAACTGAAGGTTATCTCTGTGGCTCTGTGATGTCCCACCTAAGGGTCTCTCTGTGGCTCTGTGATGACACATGAAGTGTCTCATTGTGATTCTTTGATGTCACCTTAAGGATCTCTCTGTGTCTCTGTGATGTCACCTGAAGGGATTTTTTTTGGCTCTGTGATGTCACCTGAAGTGTCTCTCTGTGGCTCTGTTATGTCACCTGAATGGGCTCATTGTTGCTCTGTGATGTCAACTGAAAGGTCTCTCTGTGCATTTGTGATGTCATCTGAAGGATCATTCTGTGGATCTGTGATGTCAACTAAGGGTCTGACTGTGTCTCTGTGATGTCAACTGAAGGGTATATCTGTGGCTCTTTGATGTCACCTAAAGGGTCTCTCTGTGTCTTTTTGATGGCAACTGAAGGGTCTCTCTGTGGCTCTGTGATGTCCCCTGAAGGGTCTCTGTGTCTCTGTGATGTCACCTAAGGATCTGACTGTGGCTCTGTGATGTCACCTGAATGGATTCTCTTTGGATTTGTGATGATGTACTCAGTAGCGCCTCTTTGTGGTACTGTGTTATCACCTGAAGAATCTCATTGTGGATCTGTGATATCCCCAAAGAGTCTCTCTGTGGTTCTGTGATGTCAAATGAAAGGTCTTTATGTGGCTCCGTGATGTCACCTGAAGAGTCTCTCTGAGTCTCTGTGATGTCACCTAAAGGGTCTCAGTGTGACTCTGTGATGTCAACTGAAGTGTCTTTATGTGGATTTGTGATGTCCTCAGAAGGGCCTCTCTGTGGTTCTGTGATATCACCTGAAGAATCCCATTGAGGATCTGTGATGTCCCCTGAATGACTCACGGTGGTTCTGTGATGTCAACTGAATGATCTCTTTGTTGATCTGTGATGTCACCTGAATGGTCTCTCTGCAGCTTTGTGATGTCACATGAAGGGTCTCATTGTGGGTCTGTGATGTAAACTGAAGTGTCTTTATGTGGCTCTGTGATGTCTCTGTGGCTCTGTGATGTCACCTGAATGGGCTCATTGTGGCTCTGTGATGTCAATTGAAAAGTCTCTTTGTGGATATGTGATGTCATCTGAAGGGTCATTCTGTGGCTCTGTGATGTCACCTGAGTGGATTCTCTGTGGCTGTGTGATGTCACTTAAATGGTCTCATTGTGGCTATGTGATGTCAACTGAAAGTTCTGTGCGGATTTGTGATGTCTTCTGAAGGGTCATTCTGTGGTGTGATGTCACCTGAAGGATCTCTCTGTGGCTCTTTGATGACACCTGATGGGTCTCATTGTGGTTCTGTGATGTCACCTGAAGGATCTCTCTGTGTCTCTGTCATGTCACCTGAAGGGTCTCTCTGCTGCTTTGTGATGTCATCTGATGGGTCTCACTGTGGTTCTGTGATGTCACCTAAATGGTCTCACTGTGTCGCTGTGATGTCACCTGAAGGGTCTCTCTGTGGCTCTGTGATGTCACCTAAAGGGTATCTCTGTGTCTCCTTTTTGTCAAACAAAGGGTCTATCTGTGCTTCTGTGATATCATCGGAAGGGTCTCTGTGGGTCTGTGATGTCACCTAAGTGTTCCCAGTGGCTCTGCGATGTCACCTGAAGGATCTTTCTGTGGCTCTGTGATGTCACCTGAAGGTCTCATTGTGGCTCTGTGATGTCAACTGAAGTGTCTTTATGTGGCACTATGATGTCAACTGAATGTTCTCTCTGAGGCTCTGTGATGTCACCTGAAGGGTCTCATTGTGGCTCTGTGAGGTCAACTGAAGTGTCTTTATGTGGCTCTGTGATGTCACCTAAAGAGTCTCTCTGAGTCTCTCTGATTTCAACTGAAGGATCTATCTGTGGCTCTCTGATGTCAACTATGTGTCTCTCTCTCTGTCATGTCACCTGAAGGTTCTCTCTGTGTCTCTGTGATGTCAATTGAAGGGTCTATCTGTGTCTCTGTGATGTCACCTGAAGGGTCTCTCTATGGCTCTGTATTGTCAACAAATTGTCTCTCTTTGTCTCTGTTATGTCACAAGAAGAGTCTCACTGTAGCTCTTTGATGTCACCTGAAGAGTCTCTGTGTGGCTCTGTGATGTCACCAAAAGGGTCTCTCTGTATCTCTGTGATGTGAACCGAGGGGTGTAACTGTGCGTCTGTGATGTAACCTGAAGTGTCTCTATGGCTCAGTGATGTCACCTAAGGGTCTGACTGTGGCTCTGTGATGTCACTGAAGGGTCTCTCTGTGGATTTGTGATGTCCTCAGAAGGGTCTCTCTGTGGTTCTGTGATGTCACCTGAGGAATCTCATTGTAGATCTGTGATGTCCCCTGAGTGTCTCAAGGTGACTCTGTGATGTGAACTGATTGATCTCTCTGTGGCTCTGTGATGTCACCTAAATGGTCTCTCTTTGTCTTTGTGATGTCAGCTGAAGGGTCTATCTGTGACTCTGTGATGTCACCTGAGTGGATTCTCTATGGCTCTGTGATGCCACCTAAATGGTCTCATTGTGGTTAAGAGATGTCAACTGAAAGTTCTCTCTGTGGATTTGTGATGTCTTCTGAAGGGTCATTCTGTGGGGTGATATCACCTGAAGGATCTCTCTGTAGCTCTGTGTTGTCACCTAAAGTGTCTCTCTGTGTCTCTGTGATGTCAACTGAAGGGTCTATCTGTGGCTCTGTCATGTCACATGAAGGTTCTCTCTGTTGCTCTGTGATGTCATCTGAAGAGTCTCACTGTGGTTCTGTGATGTCACCTGAAGGGTCTCTCTGTGCCTCTGTGATATCACCTAAGGGTCTCCTGTGGCTCTGTGATGACACCTGAGCGGTCTCTCTGTGGTTCTCTGATGTCAACTGAAGGGTCTATCTTTGGCTCTGTGATGTAACCTGAATGGTCTCATTGTGGCTCTGTGATGTCAACTGAAGTGTTTTTCTGTGGCTTTGTGATGTCACCTGAAGTGTCTGTCTGTGGCTTTGCGATGTCACCTGAAGGATCTCTCTGTGTCTCTGTTATGTCACATGAAGGGTCTATCAGTGGGTCTGTGATGTCACCTGAATGGTCAATCTTGGTTCTGTAATGTCACCCAAAGTGTCTCTCTGTGTCTCTGTGTTGTCAACTGAAGGTTCTATCTGTGGCTCTCTGATGTCACCTAAGAGTCTCTCTGTGTATTTGTGATGTCATCTGAAGGGTCTCACTGTGGTTCTGTGATGTCACCTGAAGGGTCTATCTGTGGCTTTGTATGACACCTGAAGGGTCTCTCTGTGCCTCTGTGATGTCACCTAAATGGTCTCTCTGTGTCTCTGTGATATCAAGTCAAGGGTCTATCTGTGCCTCTTTGATGTCTCCTGAAGGGTCTCTGTGGCTCTGTGAAGTCACCTAATGGACTGACTTTGGCTCTGTGATGTCACCTGAAGGGTTTTTCTTTGGATTAGTGATGTCCACAGAAGGGCCTCTCTATGGTTCTTTAATGTCACCTGAAGAATCTTATTGTGGATCTGTGATGTCCCCTAAGGGTGTCTCTGTGGCTCAATGATGTCACCTGAAGTGTCTCACTGTGACTCTGTGATGTCACCTGAAATGTCTCTCTATGGATTAGTGATGTCTTCTGAAGTTTGATTCTGTGGTTCTGTGATGTCACCTGAAGGATGTCTCTGTGGCTCTGTGATGTCACCTAAGGGTCTCTCTGTTGATCTGTGTTATCACCTGAATGGTCTCTCTGTGGCTCTGTGATGTCACCTGAAGGGTCTCTCTGTGCCTCTGTGATGTCACCTAAGGGTCTCTCTGTGGCTCTGTGATGACACCTGAGTGGTCTCTGTGGTTCTGTGATGTCAACTGAAGGGTCTATCTTTGGCTCTGTGATGTAACCTGAAGGGTCTCACTGTGGCTTTGTGATGTCAACTGAAGTGTCTTTCTGTGGCTCTGTGATGTCACCTGAAGGGTCTGTCCATGGCTTTGGGGTGTCACCTGAAGGATCTCTCTGTGTCTCTGTTATGTCACATGAAGGGTCTATCAGTGGGTCTGTGATGTCACCTGAATGGTCTCTCTTGGTTCTGTGATGTCACCCAAAGTGTCTCTCTGTGTCTCTGTGTTGTCAACTGAAGGTTCTATCTGTGGCTCTCTGATGTCACCTAAGAGTCTCTCTGTGTCTCTGTGATGTCATGTGAAGGGTCTCACTGTGGTTCTGTGATGCCACCTGAAGGGTGTATCTGTGGCTTTGTGATGACACCTGAAGGGTCTCTCTGTGCCTCTGTGATGTCACCTAAATGGTCTCTCTGTGTCTCTGTGATATCAAGTCAAGGGTCTATCTGTGCCTCTGTGATGTCTCCTGAAGGGTCTCTGTGGCTCTGTGAAGTCACCTAAGGGTCTGACTTTGGCTCTGTGATGTCACCTGAAGGGTCTCTTTGTGCCTCTGTGATGTCACCTAAAGGGTCTCTCTGTGTCTCTGTGATGTCATCTGAAGGGTCTCACTGTGGTTCTGTGATGTCACTAAGTGTCTCACTGTGTTTCTGTGATGTCACCTGAAGGGTCTATCTGTGGCTTTGTGATGACACCTGAAGGGTCTCTCTGTGCCTATGTGTTGTCACCTAAAGGGTCTCTCTGTGTCTCTGTGATATCAATCAAGGGTCTATCTGTGCCTCTGTGATGTCACCTGAAGGGTCTCTGTGGCTCTGTGAAGTCACCTAAGGGTCTGACTTTGGCTCTGTGATGTCACCTGAAGGGTCTCTCTGTGGATTAGTGATGTCCTCAGAAGGGCCTCTCTATGGTTCTGTAATGTAACCTGAAGAATCTCATTGTGGATCTGTGATGTCCCCTAAGGGTCTCTCTGTGGCTCTGTGATGTCACCTGAAGTGTCTCACTGTGACTCTGTGATGTCACCTGAAATGTCTCTCTATGGATTAGTGATGTGTTCTGAATGTTGATTCTGTGGTTCTGTGATGTCACCTAAAGGGTCTCTCTGTGTCTCTGTGATGTCATCTGAAGGGTCTCACTGTGGCTCTGTGATGTCAACAGAAGGGTCTTTTGTGGCTCTGTGATGTCAACTTAATGGTCTCTCTGTGGCTCTGTGATGTCACCTGAAGCGTCTCATTGTGGCTCTGTGATGTCAACTGAAAGGACTCTGTGGATTTGTGATGTCATCCTAGGGTCATTCCATGTCTCTGTGATGTCACCTAAATAGTCTCTCTGTGGCTCTGTCATGTCACCTGAAGGGTCTCTCTGTGTCTCTGTATGTTAACTGAAGGGTCTATCTGTGCCTCTGTTATGTCACCTGAAGGGTCTCTCTGTGGATTTGTGATGTACTCAGATTGCCCTCTCTCTGGTTCTGTGATGTCACCTGAAGGATCTTATTGCGGATCTGTCATGTCACATAATAGTCTCTCTTGGCTCTGTGATGTCACCAGAAGTGTATCACTGTGGCTCTGTGATGTCACCTGAAATGTCTCTCTATGAATTAGTGATGTTTTCTGAAGGTTGATTCTATGGTTCTGTGATGTCACCAGAAGGATGTCTCTGTGGCTCGGTGATGTCACGTAAGGGTCTCTCTGTGGGTCTGTGTTTTCAACTGAAGAATCTCTGTGGCTGGTGATGTCACCCTAAGGGTCTCTCATGATTCTGTGATGTCACCTAAAGGGTTTCATTTTGGCTCTGTGATGTCACCAAAAGAGTCTCTCTGTGTCTCTGTATGTTAACTGAAGTGTCTATCTGTGGCTCTGTGATGTCACCTGAAGGGTCTCTCTGTGGCTCTGTGATGACACATGAAGGGTCTTATTGTGGTTCTTTGATGTCACCTTAAGGATCTCTATGTGTCTCTGTGATGTCACCTGAAGGGTCTTTCTGTGGCTCTGTGATGGCACCTGAAGAGTCTCTCTGTGGCTCTGTGATGTCATCTGAATTTGCTCATTGTTGCTCTGTGATGTCAGCTGAAAGGTCTCTCTGTGGATTTGTGATGTCAACTGAAGCGTCTATCTGTGTCTCTCTGATGTCACCTAAGTGTCTCTCTGTGGCTCTGTGATGTCATCTGAAGGGTCTCTCTGTGGCTCTTTGATGTCACCTAAAGTGTCTCTCTGTGTCTCTGTGATGGCAGCTAAAGGGTATCTCTGTGGCTCTATGATGTCACCTGAAGGGTCTCTGTGGCTCTGTGATATCACCTAAGGATCTGACTGTGGCTCTGTGATGTCACCTGAAGAGTTTCTATGTGGATTTGTGATGTTCTCAGTATGGCCTCACTGTGGTTCTGTTTTATCACCTGAAGAATCTCATTGTGGATCTGTGATATCCCCTAAGGATCTCTCTGTGGTTCTGTGATGTCACCTGAAGGATGTCTCTGTGGCTCTGTGATGTCACCTAATTGTGTCTCTGTGGCTCTGAGATGTCTCCTGAAGAGTCTCTCTGTGGCTTGTGATGTCACCCTAAGGGTCTCTCTGTGCTTCGTGATGTCACCCTAAGGGTCTCTCTGTGTCTCTGTGATGTTCGGTGCCTCTGTGATGTCACCTGAAGTGTCTCTGTGGCTCTGTGACGTCAGCTAAATGGTCTCTCTGTGTCTGTGATGTCAACTGAAGCGTCTATCTGGGGCTCTCTGAAGTCACCTAAGTGTCTCTCTGTGGCTCTGACATGTCACCGGAATGGTCTATCTGTGATTCTGTGGTGTCACCTGATGAGTCTTTCTGTGGCTCTGTGATGTCACCTGAAGGGTCTCTCTGTGGCTCTGTGATGTCACCAAAAGTGTCTCACTGTGTCTCTGTGATGTCAACTGAAGGGTCTATCTGTGCCTCTGTGATGTTACCTGAAGTGTCTCTGTGGCTCTGTGATGTCACCTAAGCGTCTGTCTGTGGCTCCGTGATGTCCCATGAAGGGTCTCTCTGTTGATTTGTGATGTCATCAGAATAGCCTCTCTGTGGTATTCTGATATCACCTGAAGAATCTCATTGTGGATCTGTGATGTCCCGTAAGGGTCTATCTGTGCCTCTGTGATGTCACCTGAAGTGTCTCTGTGGCAATGGGATGCCACCTAAGGGTCTGACAGTGGCTCTGTGATGTCACCTGATGGGTCTCTCTGTTGCTCTGTGATGTCATCTGAAGGGTCTCAGTGTGGTTCTGTGATGTCACTTGAGGGTCTCACGGTGTCTCTGTGATGTCACCTGAAGGGTCTATCTGAGGCTTTGTGATGTCAAGTGAAGGGTCTATCTGTGGGTCTCTGATGTCACCTAAGTTTCTCTCTGTGGCTCTGTCATGTCACGTGAAGTTTCTCTCTGCTGCTTTGTGATGTCACCTAAAGGGTCTCTCTGTGTCTCTGTGATGTCAACTGAAGGGTCTATCTGTGCCTCTGTGAGGTCACATGAGGTTCTCTGTGGCTCTGTGATGTCACCTAAGTATTCCCTGTGGCTCTGGGATGTCACCTGAAGGATCTCTTCGTGGCTCTGTGGTGTCACCGGAAGGTCTCATTGTGGCTCTGAGATGTCAACTGAAGTGTCTTTATGTGGATTTGTGATGTCAACTGAATGGTCTCTCTGAGGATCTGTGATGTCATCTGAAGGCTCTCATTGTGGCTCTGTGAGGTCAAGTGAAGTGTCTTTTTGTGATTCTGTGATGTCACCTAAAGAGTCTCTCTGAGTCTCTCTGATGTCAACTGAAGGATATGTCTGTGGCTCTCTGATGTAAACTAAGTGTCTCTCTTTCGCTCTGTCATGTCACCTGAAGGGTCTCTCTGTGTCTCTGTGATGTCAACTGAAGGGTCTATCTGTGTCTCTGTGATGTCACATGAAGTGTCTCACTGTGGCTCTTTGATGTCACCAGAAGAGTCTCTGTGTGGCTCTGTGATATCACCAAAAGGGGCTCTCTGTGTCTTGTGATGTCAACCGAAGGGTCTAACTGTGCCTCTGTGATGTAACCTGAAGTTTCAGTGTGGCTCAGTGATGTCACCTAAGGGTCTGAGTGTGGCACTGTGATGTCAATGAAGGGTCTCACTGTGGATTTGTGATGTCCTCAGAAGGGTGTCTCTGTGGTTCTGTGATGTCACCGGACGAATCTCATTGTAGATCTGTGATGTCCCCTGTGTGTCTCACGGTATCTCTGTGATATCAACTGAAGGGTCTCTCTGTGGCTCTGTGATGTCACCTAAAGGGTCTCATTGTGCCTTGTGATGTCAACTGAAAGGTCTCTCTGTGGATTTGTGATGTCAGCTGAAGGATCATTCTGTGGCTCTGTGATGTCACCTAAATGGTCTCTTTGTGTCTCTGTGTTGTCAACTGAAGGGTCTAACTGTGGCTCTGTGATGTCACCTAAGGGTCTCTCTGTGGCTCTGTCATGTCACCTGAAGGGTCTCTCTGCTGCTCTGTGATGTCATCTGAAGGGTCTCACTGTGGTTCTGTGATGTCACCTAAAGAGTCTCACTGTGTCGCTGTGATGTCACCTGAAGGGTCTCTCTGTGGCTCTGTGAGTCACCTGAAGGGTCTCTCTGTGTCTCTGTGATGTCCACTGAATTGTCTATCTGTGCCTCTGTGATGTCACCTGAAGGATCTCTGTGGCTCTGTGATGTCACCTAAGTGTTCCCTGTGGCTCTGGGATGTCACCTGAAGGATCTCTCTGTGGCTCTGTGATGTCACCGGAAGGTCTCATTGTGGCTCTGTGATGTCAGCTGAAGTGTCTTTATGTGGCTCTGTGATGTCAAATGAATGGTCTCTCTGAGGCTCTGTGATGTCACCTGAAGGCTCTCATTGTGGCTCTGTGAGATCAACTGAAGTGTCTTTATGTGGCTCTGTGATGTCACCTAAAGAGTCTCTCTGAGTCACTCTGATGTCAACAGAAGGATCTATCTGTGGCTCTCTGATGTCAACTAAGTGTCTCTCTTTCGCTCTGTCATGTCATCTGAAGGGTCTCTGTGTGGCTCTGTGATGTCACCTAAGGGTCTCTCTGTGGCTCTGTGATGACACCTGAAGGGTCTCATTGTGGTTCTTTGATGTCACCTGAAGGATCTCTCTGTGTCTTGTGATGTCACCTGAACGGACTTTCTGTGTCTTTGTGATGTCACCTGATGGGTCTCTCTATGGCTCTGTGATGTCACCTAAGTGTCTCTCTGTGGCTCTGGGATGACACCTGAAGGGTCTCATTGTGGTTCTGTGATGTCACCTGAAGGATCTCTCTGTGTCTCTGTGATGTCACCTGAAGGGTCTATTGTGGTTCTCTGATGTCACCTAAGGGTCTCTCTGTGGCTCTGTCATTTCACCTGAAGGGTCTCTCTTTTGCTCTGTGATGTCATCTGAAGGGTCTCACTTGGTTTTGTGATGTCACCTAAAGGGTCTCACTGTGTTGCTGTGATGTCACCAGAAGGGTCTATATGTGGCTCTGTGATGTCACTTGAAGGGTCTCTATGTTTCTCTGCGATGTCACCTGAAGGGTCTCTGTAGCTCTGTGATGTCACCTAAGTGTTTCCTGTGGCTATGGGATGTCACCTGAAGGATCCTTCTGTGGCTCTGTGATGTCACCTTAATGGCCCTCTGTGGCTCTGTGATGTCACCTGAAGGATCTCTCTGTGGCTCTGTGATGCCATCTGAATGGACTCTCTTGGCTTTGTGATGTCACCTGAAGGGTCTCTTTGTGCCTCTGTGATGCCACCTAAAAGTCTCTCTGTGTCTCTGTGATGTCAACTGAAGGGTGTATCTGTGGCTCTCTGATGTCACCTAAGTGTCTCCTGTGTCTCTGTCATGTCACCTGAAGGGTCTCTCTGCTGCTCTGTGATGTCATCTGAAGGGTCTCACTGTGGTTCTGTGATGTCACCTAAAGGGTCTCACTGTGTCACTGTGATGTCACCTGAAGGCTCTCTCTGTGGCTCTGTGATGTCACCTGAAGGGTCTCTCTGTGGCTCTGTGATGTCACCTAAAGTGTCTGTCTGTGTCTCTGTGATATCAACTGTAGGGTCTATCTGTGCCTCTGTGATATCACCTGAAGGGTCTCTGTGGCTCTGTGATGTCACCTAAGTGTTCCCTGTGGCTCTGGGATGTCACCTGAGGGATCTCTCTGTGGCTCTGTGATGTCACCGGAAGGTCTCATTGTGGCTCTGTGATGTCAACTGAAGTGTCTTTATGTGGCTCTGTGATTTCAACTGAATGGTCTCTCTGAGGCTCTGTGATGTCACCTGAAGGCACTCATTGTGGCTCTGTGAGGTCAACTGAAGTGTCTTTATGTGGCTCTGTGAGGTCACCTAAAGAGTCTCTCTGAGTCACTCTGATGTCAACAGAAGGATCAATCTGTGGCTCTCTGAAGTCAACTAAGTGTCTCTCTTTCGCTCTGTCATGTCACCTGAAGGGTCTCTGTGTGGCTATGTGATGCCACCTAAGTGTCTCTCTGTGGCTCTGTGATGACACCTGAAGGGTCTCATTGTGGTTCTGTGATGTTACCTGAAGGATCTCTCTGTGTCTCTGTGATGTCACCTGAAGGGCTTTCTGTGGCTTTGTGATGTCACCTGAAGGGTCTCATTGTGGCTCTGTGATGTCACCTAAAGGGTCTCTCTGTGTCTCTGTGATGTCAAATGAGGGTCTATTGTGGCTCTCTGATGTCACCTAAGGGTCTCTCTGTGGCTCTGTCATGTCACCTGAAGGGTCTCTCTGTTGCTCTGTGATGTCATTTGAAGGGTCTCATTTGGTTTTGTGATGTCACCTAAAGGGTCTCACTGTCTTGCTGTGATGTCACCAGAAGGGTCTATATGTGGCTCTGTGATGTCACCTGAAGGGTCTCTCTGTGGCTCTGTGATGTCATCTGAAGTGTCTTTCTGTGGCTCTGTGATGTCACCTGAAGGGTCTCCCTGTCTCTCTGTCATGTCACTTAAAGAGTCTCTCTGTGTTTCTGTGATGTCACCTGAAGGGTCTCTCTGTGTCTCTGTGATGTCACCTGTAGTGTCTCTCTGTGGCTCTGTGATGTCACCTGAAGTGTCTCACTGTGGCTCTGTGATGTCACCTGACACGTCTCTCTATGGATTAGTCATGTCTTATGAAGGTTGATTCTGTGGTTCTGTTATGTCACCTGAATGATATCTCTGTGGCTCGGTGATGTCACCTAAGGGTCTGTCTGTGGCTCTTAGTTGTCACCTGAAGAGTCTCTCTGTGGCTTGTGATGTCACCGTAAGTGTCTCTCTGTGTCTCTGTGATGTCAACTGAAGAGTCTATCTGTGCCTTTGTGTTGTCAACTAAAGTTTGTCTGTGGCTCTGTGATGTCACATAAGGGTCTCACTGTGGCTCTGTGATGTCACCTGAAAGGTCTCTCTATGGATTAGTATGTCATCTGAAAGGTCACTCTGTGGTTTTGTGATGTCACCTGAAGGATCTCTCTGTGGCTCTGTAATGTCACCTAATGGGTCTCTCTGTGGCTCTGTGATGTCACCTGAAGGGTCTCATTTTGACTCTGTGATGATGTCACCTGAAGCGTCTCTCTGTGGCTCTGTGATGTCACCTGAAGGGGTTCTCTGTGGCTCTATGATGTCACCTAAAGGGTCTCAATGTGTCTCTGTGTTGTCAACTGAAGAGTCTATCAGTGCCTCTGTAATGTCCCATAAAGGGTATCTGTGGCTCTGTGATGTCACCTAAGGGTCTGACTGGCTATGTGATTTCACTTGAAGGGTCTATGTGTGGAGTTGTGAAGTCCTCACATGGGCCTCTCTGTGCTTCTGTGATGAAACATGAACCATCTCACAGTGGATCTATGATGTCTCCTCAGTTTCTCTCTGTGGCTCTGTGATGTCACCTGAAGGGTCTCTCTGTGTCTCTGTGATGTCACCTAAGGGTCTCTCTGTGTCTCTGTGATGTCACCTGAAGGGTCTCTCTGTGGCTCTGTGATGTCACCTGACATGTCTCTCTATGGATTAGTCATGTCTTCTGAAGATTGATTCTGTGGTTCTGTTATGTCACCTGAATGATGTCTCTGTGGCTCGGTGATGTCACCTAACGGTCTCTCTGTGTCTCTTTGTTGTCACCTGAAGAGTCTCTCTGTGGATTGTGATGTCACCGTAAGGGTCTCTCTGAGTCTCTGTATTGTCAACTGAAGGTTCTATATGTGGCTCTCTGATGTCCCCTAGTGTCTCTCTTGGCTCTGTCATGTCACCAGAAGGGTCTCTCTGTGTCTCTGTATGTTAACTGAAGGGTCTCTCTGTGGCTCTGTGATGAAACCTGAAGGGACTCTCTGTGTCTCTGTGATGTCACCTGAAGGGTCTCTCTGTGTCTCTGTGATGTCACCTGAAGTGTCTTTCTGTATCTCTGTGATGTCAACTGAAGGGTATCTCTGTGTCTCTGTGATGTCACCTTATGGATCTATCTTTGTCTCTGTGATGTCACCTGAAATGTCTCTCTGTGGCTCTGTGATGTCACCTTAAATGTCTTCTGTGGCTCTGTGATGTCACCTGAAGTGTCTCACAGTGTCTCGGTGATGTCACCTGAAAGGTCTCTCTATGGATTAGTATGTCATCTGAAGGGTCACTCTGTCGTTCTGTGATGTCACCTGAAGGGTCTCTCTGTGGCTCTGTGATGTCATCTATGGGTCTCTCTGTGGTTCTGTAATGTCACCTAATGGGTCTCTCTGTGTCTCTGTGATGTCAACTGAATGGTCTCTCTGTGGCTCTGTGATGTCACCTGAAGGGTCTCATTTTGGCTCTATGATGTCACCTGAAGTGTCTCTCTGTGGCTCTGTGATGTAACCTGAAGGGTCTATCTGTGTCTCTGTGATGTCACTTCAAGTGTCTCTGTGGCTCTGTGATGTCACATGAAGGGTCTCTCTGTGGCTCTGTGATGTCACCTGAAGGGTCTCATTGTGGCTTGTGATGAGAACTGAAAGGTCTCTCTGTGGATTTGTGATGTCATCTGTAGGGTCATTCTGTGGCTCTGTGAATTCATCTTAAGGGTCTCTCCGTGTCTCTGTGATGTCACCTAAGGGTCTCTCTGTGGCTCTGTCATGGCACCTGAAGGGTCTCTCTGTTGCTCTGTGATGTCAACTGAAGGGTCTCACTGTGGTTCTGTGATGTCACCTAAAAGGTCTCACTGTGTTGCTGTGATGTCACCTGAATGATCTATCAGTGGCTCTGTGATGTCACCTGAAGGGGCTCTCTTTGGCTCTGTGATGTCACCTGAAGGGTATCATTGTTGCTATGTAATGTCACCTGAAGGGGCTCTCTTTGGCTCTGTGATGTCACCTGAAGGGTATCATTGTTGCTCTGTGATGTCACCTGAGGGTCTCTTTGTTGCTCTGTGATGTCAAATGTAAGGTCTCTCTGTGGATTTGTGATGTCATATATAGGGTCATTCTGTGGCTCTGTGAATTCATCTAAAGGGTCTCTCTGTGTCTCTGTGATGTCAGCAGATGGGTCTATCTGTGGCTCTCTGATGTCACCTAAGGGTCTCTCGGTGGCTCTGTCATGGCACCTGAAGGGTCTCTCTGTTGCTCTGTGATGTCATCTGAAGGGTCTCACTGTGGTTCTGTGATGTCACCTAAAAGGTCTCACTGTGTCGCTGTGATGTCACCTGAAGGGTCTATCAGTGGCTCTGTAATGTCACCTGAGGGGCCTCTCTTTGGCTCTGTGATGTCACCTGAAGGGTATCATTGTTGCTCTGTGATGTCACCTGAGGGTCTCTTTGTTTCTCTGTGATGTCAAATGAAAGGTCTCTCTGTGGATTTGTGATGTCATATATAGGGTCATTCTGTGGCTCTGTGAATTCATCTAAAGGGTCTCTCTGTGTCTCTGTGATGTCAACTGAAGGGTCTATCTGTGGCTCTCTGATGTCGCCTAAGGGTCTCTCTGTGGCTCTGTGATGTCACCTGAAGGGTCTATCTGTGGCTCTCTGATGTCACCGAAGTGTCTCTCTTGGCTCTGTCAAGTCACCTGAAGGGACTCTCTGTGTCTCTGTATGTTAACTGGAGGGTCTGTCTGTGGCTCTGTGATGAAACCTGAAGGATCTCTCTGTGTCTCTGTGATGTCACCTGAAGTGTCTTTCTGTGGCTCTGTGATGTCACCTGAAGGGTCTCTCTGTGGCTCTGTGATGTCACCTGAAGGATCTCTCTGTGTCTCTGTGATGTCACCTGAAGGGTCTATCTGTGGCTCTTTGATGTCACCTGAAAGGTCTCTCTGTGGCTCTGTGATGTCACCTAAAATGTCTCACTATGTCTCTGTGTTGTCAACTGAAGAGTCTATCTGTGCCATTGTGTTGTCACCTAAAGTTTGTCCGTGGCTCTGTGATGTCACCTCAAAGGTCTCTCTATGGATTAATATATCATCTGAAAGGTCACTCTGTGGTTCTGTGATGTCACCTGAAAGATCTCTCTGTGGCTCTGTGATGTCACCTTAGGGTCTCTCTGTGGTTCTGTCATGTCACCTAATGTGTCTCTCTGTGTCTCTGTGATGTCACCTGAAGTGTTGCTCTGTGGCTGTTGATGTCACATGAAGGGTCTCATTTTGACTCTGTGATGATGTCACCTGAAGCATCTCTCTGTGGCTCTGTGATGTCACCTGAAGGGTCTATCTGTGTCTCTGTGATGTCACCAGAAATGTCTCTGTGGCTCTGTGATGTCACCTAAGTTTCTCTCTGTCACTCTGTCATATCCCCTTATGGTTCTCCCTGAGTCTCTGTGATGTCAACTGAAGGGTGTATCTGTTGCTCTGTGATGTCAGCTGAATGGTCTCTCTCTTTCTCTGTGATGTCACCTAAGGGTCTGCCTGTGGCTCTGTGATGTCACTGAAGGTTCGCTCTTTGGATTTGTGATGTCCTCAGAAGGGCCTCTCTGTGGTTCTGTGATGTCACCTCTAGAATATCTTTGTGGATCTGTGATGTCCCCTGAGTGTCTCATGGTGGCTGTGTGATGTCAACTGAATGATCTCTCTGTGATTCTCTGATGTCATCTGAATGTTCTCTCTGTGGCTCTGTGATGTCACCTGAAGGGTCTCTCTGTGGCTTTGTATGTTAACTGAGGTGTCTATCTGTGGCTCTGTGATATCACCTGAATGGTCTCTCTGTGGCTCTGTGATGTCACCTGAAGGTCTCTTTGTGGCTCTGTGATGTCAACTTAATGGTCTCTCTGTGGATTTGTGATGTCATGTGAAGGGTCATTCCACGTCTCTGTGATGTCACAAAAAGGGGCTCTCTGTGTCTCTGTGATGTCAACTGAAGGGTCATTCTGTGGCTCTCTGATGTCACCTAAGTGTCTCTATATTGCTTTGTCATGTCACTGAAGGGTCTCTCTGTGTCTATGTAATGTCAACTGAATGGTCTATCTGTGGCTCTGTGATGTCATCTGAAGGGTCTCTCTGTGGCTCTGTCATTTCACCTGAATGTTCTCTCTGTGGTTCTGTGATGTCACCTGAAGGGTCTCATTGTGGCCCTGTGATGTCAACTGAAAGGTCTCTCTGTGGATTTGTGATGTTGTCTGTAGGGTCATTCCATGTCTCTGTGGTGTCACCTAAATAGTCTCTCTGTGTCTCTGTGATGTCAACTGAAGGGTCTATCTGTGGCTCTCTGATGTCAACTAAGGGTCTCTCTTTGGCTCTGTCAGGTCACCTGAAGTGTCTCTCTGTTGCTCTGTGATGTCATCTGAAGGGTCTATCTGTGGCTCTCTGATGTCAACTAAGGGTCTCTCTTTGGCTCTGTCATGTCACCTGAAGTGTCTCTCTGTTGCTCTGTAATGTCATCTGAAGGGTCTCACTGTGGTTCTCTGATGTCACTTAAAGGGTCTCACAGTGTTGCTGTGATGTCACCTGAAGGATCTCTCTGTGGCTCTGTGATGTCACCTGAAGGGTCTCTCTGTGGCTCTGTGATGTCACCTGAAGGGTCTCATTGTTGCTCTGTGATGTCAAATGAAAGGTCTCTCTGTGGATTTGTGATGTCGTCTGAAGGGTCATTCCATGTCTCTGTGGTATCATCTACAGTGTCTCTCTGTGTCTCTTTGATGTCAACTGAAGGGTCTATCTGTGGCTCTCTGATGTCATCTAAGTCTCTCTCTGTCACTCTGTCATGTCCCCTTATGGGTCTCTCTGAGTCTATGTGATATCAACTGAAGGGCCTCTCTGTGGATCTTTGATGTAACCTGTAGAATCTCATTGTGGATCTGTGATGTCCCCTGAGTGTCTAACGGTGGCAGTGTGATGTCAACTGAATGATCTCTCTGTGGCTCTGTGATGTCAATGAAGTGTCTTTATGTGGCTCTGTGATGTCAACTGAAGCGTCTCTGTGTGTCTCTGTGATGTCACCTGAAAGATCTCTCTGTGGCTCTGTGATGTCACCTGAAGGGACTATCTCTGGCTCTGTGATGTCACCTGAAGGGTCTTGTGGTTCTGTGATGTCACCTAAGTGTCTCCCTGTGTCTCTGTGATGTCACATGAAGGGTCCCTCTGTTGCTCTGTGATTTCACCTGAAGTGTCTCATTGTGGCTTGTGATATCAACAGAAAGGTCTCTCTGTAGATTTGTGATGTCGTCTGATGGGTCATTCCATGTCTCTGTGGTATCACCTACAGTGTCTCTCTGTGTCTCTTTGATGTCAACTGAAAGGTCTATCTGTGGCTCTCTGATGTCATCTAAGTCTCTCTCTGTCAATCTGTCATGTCCCTTTATGGGTCTCTCTGACTCTCTGTGATATCAACTGAAGGGCCTCTCTGTGGATCTGTGATGTAACCTGTAGAATCTCATTGTGGATCTGTGATGTCTCCTGAGTGTCTAACGGTGGCTCTGTGATGTCACCTAAAGGGACTCATTCTGGCTCTGTGATGTCAACTGAAGTGTCTTTATGTGGCTCTGTGATGTCACCTGAATGGTCTCTCTGTGGCTCTGTGATGTCAGCTGAAGGGTCTCATTGTGGCTCTGTTTTCAACTGAAAGTACTCTCTGTGGATTTGTGATGTCGTCTGAAGGGTCATTCCATTTCTCTGTGGTGTCACCTATAGCTTCTCTCTGTGTCTCTGTGATGTCAACTGAAGTGTCTATCTGTGGCTCTGTGATGTCAACTAAGTGTCTCTCTATCGCTCTGTCATGTCATCTGAAGAGTCTCTCTGTGTATCTGTGATGTCACCTGAAGGGTCTCTCTGTGGCTCTGTGATGTCACCTGAAGAGTCTCTTTGTGGCTCTGTGATGTCACCAAAAGTGTCCCTCTGTGTATTTTTGATGTCAACTGAATGGTCTAACTGAGCCTCTGTGATGTCACCTGAAGTGTCTCTGTGGCTCTGTGATGTCACCTAAGGGTGTGACGGTGGCTCTTTGAGTCACTGAAGGGTCTCTCTGTGGATTTGTGATGTCCTCAGAAGGGCCTCTCTGTGGTTCTATGATGTCACCTGCAGAATCTCATTGTAGATCTGTGATGTCCCCTGAGTGTCTCACGGTGGCTCTGTGATGTCAACTCAATGATCTCTCTGTGACTCTGTGATGTCACCTGAAATGTATCTCTATGTATTAGTGATGTCTTCTGAAGGTTGATTCTGTGGTTCTGTAATGTCACCTGAAGCATGTCTCTGTGGCTCGGTGATATCACTTAAGGTCTCTCTGTGGCTCTGTGTTTTCATCTGCAGAGTCTCTCTGTGGCTTGTTATGTCACCCTAAGGGTCTCTCTGTGTCCCTGTGATGTCAACTGAAGGGTCTATCTGTGGCTCTCTGATGTCACCTAAGTGTCTCTCTGTGGCTCTGTCATGTCATATGAAGGGTCTCTGTGTGTCTCTGTATGGTGACTGAAGGGTCTATCTGTGGCTCTATGAAGTCACCTGAAGGGTCTCTCTGTGGCTCTGTGATGTCACCTGAAGGATCTTTCTGTGTCTCTGTGATGTCACCTGAAGTGTCTTTCTGTCGCTCTGTGATGTCAACTGAAGGGTCTCTCTGTGGCTCTGTGATGTCACCTGAAGCGTCTCATTTTGGATCTGTGATGTCACTTGAAGGGTCTCTCTGTGGCTCTGTGATGTCAACTGAGGGGTCTATATGAGTCCCTGTGATGTCACCTGAAGTTTCTCTGTCATGTCACATAAGTGTCTCCCTGTGGCTCTGTGTTGTCACATGAAGGGTCTCTCTGTGTCTCTGTGATGGAACCTGAAGGGTCTCTTTGTGGCATGTGATGACAACTGAAAGGTCTCTCTGTGGATTTGTGATGTCATCTGAAGGGTCATTCTGTGATGTAACCTGTATAATCTCATTGGGGATCTGTGCTGTCCCCTGAGTGTTTCACGGTGGCAGTGTGATGTCAACTGAATGATCTCTCTGTGGCTCTGTGATGTCAACGGAAGTGTCTTTATGTGGCTCTGTGATGTCACCTGAATAGTCTATCTCTGGCTCTGTGATGTCACCTGAAGGGTCTTGTGGCTCTGTGATGTCACCTAAGTGTCTCCCTGTGTCTCTGTGATGTCACATGAAGGGTCACTCTGTTGCTCTGTGATTTCACCTGAAGTGTCTCATTGTGGCTTGTGATGTCAACTGAAAGTTCTCTCTGTGGATTTGTGATGTCATCTGAAGGGTCATTCTGTGCTTCTGTGAAGTCATGTAAATGTTCTCTCTGTGTTTAAGTGATGTCAACTGAAGGGTCTATTTGTGGCTCTCTGATGTCAACTAAGGGCCTCTCTGTGGCTCTGTCATGTCACCTGAAGTGTCTCATTGTGTCTCTGTGATGTCAACTGAAAGGTCTCTCTGTGGATTTGTGATGTTGTCTGTAGAGTCATTCCATGTCTCTGTGGTGTCACCTAAATGGTCTCTCTGTGTCTCTGTGATGTCTACTGAAGGGTCTTTAGGTGGCTCTGTGATGTCAATTGAAGGGTCTCTCTGTGGCTCTGTGATGTACCTGAAGGATCTCTCTGTGTCTCTGTGATGTCACCTGAAGGGTCTCTCTTTGGCTCTGTGATGTCACCTGAATGGTCTTTCTGTGGCTCTGTGATGTCACCTGAAGGGTCTTTCTGTGGCTCTGTAATGTCTCTTGAACGGTCTCTGTGGCTCCATGTTGTCAACTAAGGGTCAGACTGTGGCTCTGTGATGTCAACTAAAAGGTCTCTCTGTGGATTTGTGATGTTGTCTGTAGGGTCATTCCATGTCTTAGTGGTGTCACCTAAAGGGTCTCTCTGTGTCTCTGTGATGTCTACTGAAGTGTCTTTATGTGGCTCTGTGATGTCAACTGAAGGGACTCTCTGTGGCTCTGTGATGTCACCTGAAGGATCTCTCTGTGTCTCTGTGATGTCACTGAAGGGTCTCTCTGTGGCTCTTTGAAGTCACCTGAATGGACTTTCTGTGGCTTTGTGATGTCACCTGAACGGTCTCTGTGACTCCGTGTTGTCAACTAAGGGTCTGACTGTGGCTCTGTGATGTCACCTGAAGGGTCTCTATGTGGATTTGTGATATCCTCAGATTGGCCTCTCTGTGGTTCTGTGTTGTCACCTGAAGAATCTCATTGTGGATCTGTGATGTACCAGAAGGGTCTCTCTGTGGTTCTGTGATGTCAACTGAAGTGTCTCACTGTGGCTCTGTGATGTCTCCTGAAATGTCTCTCTATGGATTAGTGATGTCTTCTGAAAGTGGCTTCTATAGTTCTGTGATGTCAACTGAAGGATGTCTCTGTGGCTCAGTGATGTCATCTAAGGGTCTCACTGTGGCTCTGTGTTGTCACCTGAAGGGTCTCTCAGTGTCTTGTGATGTCACCCTAAGGTCTCTCTTTGCTCTGTGATGTCAACTGAAGGGTCTATCTGTGGCTCTCTGATGTCAACTTACTGTCACTCTTTTGCTCTGTCATGTCACCTGAAGGGTCTTTCTGTGTCTCTGTATGTTACCTGAAGGGTCTATCTGTGGCTCTGTGATGTCACCTGAAGGGTCTCTCTGTGGTTCGGTGATGTCACCTGAAGGGTCTTTCTGTTTCTCTGTGATGTCACCTGAAGTGTCTTTCTGTGGCTCGGTGATGTCACCTGAAGGGTCTTTCTGTTTCTCTGTGATGTCACATGAAGTGTCTTTCTGTGGTTCTGTGATGTCACCTGAAGTGTCTCACTTTGGCTCTGTGATGTCACCTGTAAGGTCTCTCTATGGATTAGTATGTCATCTGAAGAGTCACTCTGTGGTTCTGTGATGTCAACTGAAGATTCTCTCTGTGGATTTGTGATGTCGTCTGAAGGGTCATTCCATGTCTCTGTTGTATCACCTACAGTGTCTCTCTGTGTCTCTGTGATGTCAACTGAAGGGTCTATCTGTGTGTCTCTTATGTCACCTAAGTGTCTCTCTGTCGCTCTGTCATGTCCCCTTATGTGTCTCTCTGAGTCTCTGTGATGTCAAATGAAGGGTCATTCTGTGGCTCTGTGATGTCACCTGAAGGGTCTCTCGGTGTCTCTGTGATGTCAACTGAGTGGTCATTCTGTGGCTCTGTGATGTCACTGAAGGGTCTCTCTGTGGATTTGTGATGTCCTCAGAAGGACCTCACTGTGGTACAGTGATGTCACCTGTAGAATCTCATTGTGGATCTGTGATGTCCCCTGAGTGTCTCACGGTGGCCATGTGATGTCAACTGAATGATCTCTCTGTGGCTCTCTGTTGTCATCTGAATGGTCTCTCTGTGGCTCTGTGATGTCACCTGAAGGGTCTCATTGTGGCTCTGTGATGTAAACTGCAGTGTCTTTATGTGGCTCTGTGATGACACCTGAATGGTTTCTCTGTGGCTCTGTGATGTCATTTGAAGGGTCTCAATGTCGCTCTGTGATATCAACTGAAAGGTCTCTCTGTGGATTTGTGATGTCGTCTGAAAGGTCATTCCATGTCTGTGTGGTGTCACCTAAAGCGTCTCCCTGTGTCTCTGTGATGTCAACAGAAGTGTGTATCTGTGGCTCTCTGATGTCACTTAAGTGTCTCTCTGTCGCTCTGTCATGTCACCTGAAGAGTCTCTCTGTGGATCTGTGATGTCACCAAAAGGGTCTCTCTGTGTTTCTGTGATGTCAACTGAAGGGTCCAACTGTGCCTCTGAGATGTCACCTGAAGTGTCTCTGTGGCTCTGTGATGACACCTAAGGGTCTGACTGTGGCTCTGTGATGTCACTGAAGGGTCTCTCTGTGGATTTTGAAGTCCTCAGAAGGGCCTCTCTGTGTTTCTGTGATGTCACCTGATGAATCTCATTGTGGATCTGTGATGTCCCCTGAGTGTCTCACGGTGGCTCTGTGATGTCAACTGAATGGTCTCTCTGTGGCTCTGTGATGTCACAAAATTGTCACTCTGTGTCTCTGTGATGTCAGCTGTAGTGTCTATCTGTGACTCTGGGATGTCACTTGAGTGGTCTCTCTGTGGCTCTGTGATGTCACCTGAAGGGTCTCATTGTGGCTCTGTGATATCAACTGAAAGTTCTCTCTGTGGATTTGTGATGTCTTCTGAACGTTCATTCTGTGGTGTGATGTCACCTGAAGGATCTCTCTGTGGCTCTGTGATGTCACCTTAGGGTCTCTCTTTTGATCTGTGATGACAACTGAAGGGTCTCATGGTGGTTCTGTTATATCACCTTAAGGACCTCTCTGTGTCTCTGTGATGTCACCTGAAGGGTCTTTCTGTGACTCTGTGATGTCACCTGAAGGGTCTTTCTGTGGCTCTGTAATGTCACCTGAAGTGTCTCTGTGGCTCCCTGTTGTCATATAAGGCTCTGTCTGTGGCTCTGTGATGTCACCTGAAGTGTCTCTATGGATTTGTGATGTTCAGATTTGCCTCTATGTAGTTTTGTGATGTCACCTGAAGTGTCTCACTATGGCTCTGTGATGTCACGTGAAATGTCTCCCTATGGACTAGTGATGTCTTCTGAAGGTTGATTCTGTGGTTCTGTGATGTCACCTGAAGGATCACTCTGTGGCTCTGTGATGTCACCTAAGGGTCTCTCTGTTGGTCTGTGATGTCACTGAAGGGTCTCTCTGTGGATTTGTGATGTCCTCAGAAGGGCCTCTCTCTGGTTCTCTGATGTCACCTGATGAATCTCAATGTGGATCTGTGATGTCCCCTGAGTGTCTCAAGGTGTCTCTGTGATGTCAACTCAATGGTCTCTCTGTGGCTCTGTAATGTCACCTGAATGTTCTCTCTGTTGCTCTGTGATGTCACCTGAAGGGTCTCATTGTGGCTCTGTGATGTAATCTGAAGTGTCATTATGTGGCTCTTTGATGTCACTTGAAGGGTCTCATTGTTGCTCTGTGATGTCAACTGAAAGGTCTCTCTGTGGATTTGTGATTTCGTTGGAAGGGTCATTCCATGTCTGTGTGGTATCACCTAATGGGTCTCTCTGTGTCTCTGTGATGTCAACTGAAGGGTCTATCTGTGGCTCTCTGATGTCACTTAAGTGTCTCTCTGTCGCTCTCTCATGTCAGCTGAAGGGTCTCTCTGTGTCTCTGTGATGTCAACTGAAGGGTCTATCTGTGGTTCTTTGATATCACCTGAAGAGTCTCTCTGTGTCTCCGTGATGTCAACTAAGAGTCTATCTGTGGCTCTGTGATGTCAACTGAAGGGTGTATCTGTGGCTCTGTGATGTCACCTGAAGAGTCTCTCTGTGTCTCAATGATGTCACCAGTAGTGTCTCTCTGTGTTTCTGTGATGTCAACTGAGGGTGCAACTGTGCCTCTGTCATGTCACCTGAAGTGTCTCTGTGGCTCTGTGATGTAACCTAAGCGTCTGACTGTGGCTCTGTGATGTCACTGAAGGGTCCCACTGTGGCTTTTTGATGTCCTCAGAACGGGCTCTCTGTGGTTCTGTGATGTCACCTGAAGAATCTCTTTGTGGATCTGTGATGTCCCCTGAGTGTCTCACGGTGGCTCTGTGATGTCCACTGAATGATCCCTCTCTGGCTCTGTGATGTCACAAAAGTGTCACTCTGTGTCTCTGTGATGTTAGCTGAAGGGTCTATCTGTGGCTCTGTGATGTCACTTGAGTGGTCTCACTGTGGCTATGTGATGTCACCTGAAGGGTCAAATTGTGGCTCTGTGATATCAAATGAATGTTCTCTCTGTGGATTTGTGATGTCTTCTGAAGGGTCATTCTGTGGTGTGATGTCACCTGAAGGATCTCTGTGGCTCTGTGATGTCACCTAAGGGTCTCTCTGTGGCTCTGTGAAGAATCCTGAAGGTTTTCTCTGTGTCTCTGTGATATCACCTTAAGGATCTCGCAGTGTCTCTGTGATGTCACCTGAAGGGTCTTTCTGTGGCTCTGTGATTTCACCTTAGGGGTCTCTCTGTGGCTCTGTGATGTCCCCTGAATGGGCTCATTGTGGATCTGTGATGTCCCCTAAGGGATTATCTGTGTTTTTGTGATGTCACCTCAAGGATGTCTCAGTGGCTCTGTGATGTCACCTAAGTGACTCTCTGTGGCTCTGTGATGTCACCTGAAGGACGTCTCTGTGTCTCTGTGATGTCACCCTAACAGTCTCTGTGTGTCTCTCTAATGTCACCTGAAGGTTCTCTCTGTGGATTAGTGATGTCCTCAGAAGGGCCTCTCTGTGGTTCTGAGATGTCACCTGAAGAATCTAATTGTGGATCTGTGATTTCCCCTAAGTGTCTCTCTGTGGCTCTGTGATGTCACCTGAAGAATCTCATTGTTGATCTGTGATGCCACTGAAGGGTCTCTCTGTGGATTTGTGATGTCCTCAGAAGGGCTTCTCTGTGGTTCTGTGATGTCACCTGAAGAACCTCATTGTGTATCTGTGTTGTCCCCTGAGTGTCTCACGGTGGCTCTGTGATGTAAACTGAATGATCCCTCTGTGGCTCTCTGATGTCACAAAATTGTCACTCTGTGTCTCTGTGATGTCAGCTGAAGCGTCTATCTGTCGCCCTGTGATGTCTGCTTCATGGTCTCTCTGTGGCACTGTGATGTCACCTGAAGGTTCTCATTGTGGCTCTGTGATGTCAAATGAAATTTCTCTCTGTGGATTTGTGATGTCTTCTGAAGGGTCATTCTGTGGTGTGATGTCACGTGAAGGATCACTCTGTGGCTCTGTGATGTCACCTAAGCGTCTCTCTGTGGCTCTGTGATGTCACCTGAAGGGTCTCTCTATGGCTCTGTGATGTCACCTGAATAGTCTCTCTGTGTCTCTGTGATGTCACCTGAAGGATGTCTCTGTGTCTCTATGATGTCACCCTAACAGTCTCTGTGTGTCTCTCTAATGTCACCTAAAGGGTCTCTCTGTGTCTCTGTGATGTCATCTGAAGGTTCTCACAGTGGTTCTGTGATGTCACTTAAGTGATGTCACCTAAAGTGTCTATCTGTGGCTTTGTGATGACACCTGAAGGGTCTCTCTGTGCCATTGTGATGTCACCTAAAGGGTCTCTCTGTGTCTCTGTGATGTCAGCTGAAGGGTCTCTCTGTGCCTCTGTGATGTCACCTGAAGGATCTCTCTGTGTCTCTGTGATGTCACCTGAAGGGTCTATCTGTGGCTCTTTGATGTCACCTGAAGGGTCTCTCTGCTGCTCTGTGATGTCATCTGATGGGTCTCACTGTGGTTCTGTGATGTCACCTAAAGGGTCTCACTGTGTCGCTGTGATGTCACCTGAAGGGTCTCATTGTGGCTCTGTGATGTAATCTGAAGTGTCTTTATGTGGCTCTGTGATGTCACTTGAAGGGTCTCATTGTTGCTCTGTGATGTCAACTGAAAGGTCTCTCTGTGGATTTGTGATTTCGTCGGAAGGGTCATTCCATGTCTGTGTGGTATCACCTAAAGGGTCTCTCTGTGTCTCTGTGATGTCAACTGAAGGGTCTATCTGTGGCTCTCTGATGTCACAAGAAGGGTCTCTCTGTGGTTCTTGATATCACCTGAATAGTCTCTCTGTGGCTCTGTGATGTCACCTGATGAATCTCTCTGTTGCTCGGTGATGACTCCTGAAGGGGCTCTCTGTGGCTCTTTGATCTCAACGGAACGGTCTCTCTGTGGATTTTTGATGTCCTCAGAAGTGCCTCTCTGTGGTTCTGTGATGTCACCTGAAGTATCTCTCTGTGGCTCTGTGATGTCCCCTAGTGTCTCTATGTGGCTCTGTGAAGACACTAAAGTGTCTCACTGTGGCTCTGTAATGTCACATGAAGAGTCTCTCTGTGGATATGTGATGTCATCTGAAGGGTCACACTGTGGTTCTGTGATGTCACCTGAAGTATCTCTCTGTGGCTCTATGATGTCACCTAAGGATCTCTATTTGGCTCTGTGATGTCACATGATGTGTCTCTCTATGGCTCTGTGATGTCACCTGAAAGGTCTCTCTATGGCTCTTTGATGTCACCTAAGGGTCTCTCTGTGGCTCTGTGATGTCACATGAATTGTCTCTCTGTGCATTTGTGGTGTCCTCAGAAAGGCCTCTCTGTGCTTCTGTGATGTCTCCTAAAGGATCTCTCTGTGGCTCTGTGATTACACCTGAAGGGTCTCTGTGGCTCTGTGATGTCACCTGAAGTGTCTTTCCTTTTGCTCAGTGATGTCACCAATAGTGTCTTTCCTGTGGCAATGTAACCTCAACAGAAGGGTCTATCATCTGCCTCTGTGATATCACCAAAATGTCATTTCTCTGGCTATGTGATGTGTCCTGATGATTCTCTCCTCTGGCTCTGTGATGTCACCACAAGTGTCTCTCCTTGGTTCTGTAATGTCACATGAAGAGTGTTTTAGTGTCCATGTGATGTCACCTGAATGGTCACTCTATGGATCTGTGATGTCAACTGAAGGGTCTCTCTGTGGCTCTGTGATGTCAACTTAAGGGTCTCTCTGTGGCACTGTGATGTCACCGGAATTTCGCTCTGGGGCTCTGTGATATCACCTGAGGGGTATCTCTGTGGCTCTGTGATGTCACCTGTAGGATCTCTCAGTTGCTCTGTGATGTCAATTTAAGGGTCTCTCTGTGGTTCTGTGATATCATCTGAAGGGTCTCTCTGTGGTTCTGTGATATCAACTGAAGTGTATCTCTGTGACTCTGTATGTCACCTGAAGAGTCTCTCTGGCTCTGTGATGTCAATTTAAGGGTCTGTCTGTGGTTCTGTGATATCATCTGAAGGGTCTCTCTGTGGTTCTGTGATGTCACCTGAAGTATCTCACTGTGGCTCTGTGATGACCCTAGTATCTCTATGTGGTTCTGTGAAGACACCAAAGGGTCTCACTGTGGCTCTGTGATGTCACATGAAGAGTCTCTCTGTGGATATGTGATGTCATCTGAAGGGTCACTCAGTGGTTCTGTGATGTCACCTGAAGTATCTCTCTGTGGCTCTGTGATGTCACCTGAAGTATCTCTCTGTGGCTCTGTGATGTCACCTGATAGGTCTCTCTATGGCTCTTTGATGTCACCTAAAGGTCTCTCTGTGGCTCTGTGATGTCACCTGAAGGGTCTCTCTGTGGATTTGTGTTGTCCTTAGAAAGGCCTCTCTGTGCTTCTGTGATGTCTCCTAAAGAATCTCTCTGTGGCATTGTGATTTCACCTGAAGGGACTCTGTGGTTCTGTGATGTCACCTGAAATGTCTTTCTTTTGTTCTGTGATGTCACCAATAATGTCTTTCCTGTGGCTGTGTTACCTCACCAGAAGGGTCTATCATATGCCTCTGTGATATCACCAAATGTATCATTCCTCTTGCTATGTGATGTGTCCTGAAGATTCTCTCCTGTGGCTCTGTGAAGTCATCACAAGGGTCTCTCCTTGGTTCTGTGATGTCACCTGAAGAGTCTTTTTGTGGCCATGTGATGTCACCTGAATGGTCACTCCATGGATCTGTGATGTCACCTGAAGTGTCTCTCTGTGGCTCTGTGAAGTCAAATGAAGGGTATCTCTGTGGCACTGTGATGTCAACGGAATTTCTCTCTGTGGTTCTGTGATGTCACCTGAAGGGTCTCTCTGTGGCTCTTTAATGTCAATTTAAGGGTCTCTCTGTGCTTCTGTGATGCCACCTGAAGGGTCTCTTTGTGGCTCTGTGAAGTCAAATGAAGGGTCTCTCTGTGGCTCTCTGATGTCACCTGAAATTCTCTCTGTGGCTCTGCGATGTCACCTGAAGTGTATCTCTGTGACTCTGTGATGTCACCTGAAGAGTATCTCTGTGGCTCAGTGATGACACCTGAAGGATCACTCTGTTGCTCGGGTATGTCACCTGAAGGGTCTCCCTTTGGCTCTGTGATGTCACCTGTTGTATCTCTTTTTGGCTCTGTGATGTCAAATGAAAGGTCTTACTGTGGCTCAGTGATGTCACCAATAGTGTCTTTCCTATGGCTTTGTGATGTCACCGGAAGGGTCTATCTTGTGGATCTGTGATGTCACATGAAGTGTCTTTCCTATGGCTCTGTAATGTCAGCTGAAGGGTCTACCTTGTGGCTCTGTGATGTCATATGAAGTGTCTCTCTGTGGTTCTGTGATGTCACCTGAAGGATCTTCTGTGCCTCTGTTATGTCTACTGAATTGTCTTTCAAGTGGCTCTGTGATGATACCTAAAGTGTCTTTCTTATGGTGGTTTTATGTCACCAAAATATCTTTCCTGTGGCTCTGTGACCTCAACAGAAGGGTCTATCATGCGACTCTGTGATATCACCAAAAATGTCATTCCTCTTGCTTTGTGATGTTTCCTGAAGATACTCTCCTGTGGCTCTGTGATGTCGGCAGAGGGGTCTCTCCTTGGATCTGTGATGTCACCTGAAGAGTCCTTTAGTGGCCATGTGATGTCACCTGAATGGTCACTCTGTGGATCCGTGATGTCAACTGAAGGATCTCTCTGTGGGTCTGTGATGTCACCTTAAGGGTCTCTCTGTGCTTCTCTGATGCCACCTGAAGGGTCTCTCTGTGGCTCTGTGAAGTCAAATGTAGGGTCTCTCTGTGGCTCTGTGATGTCACCTGAAGTTCTCTCTGTGTCTCTGCGATGTCACCTGAAGGGTCTCTCTGTGGCTCGGTGATGGCAACTGAAGGGTCTCCCTTTGGCTGTGTGATGTCACCTGTTGTATCTCTTTGTGGCTCTGTGAGGTCAAATGAAAGTTCTTCCTGTGGCTCTGTAATGTCACCAATAGTGTCTTTCCTATGTCACTGTGATGTCACCTGAAGGGTCTATCTTGTGGCTCTGTGATGTCACATGAAGTGTCTTTCCTATGGCTCTGTGATGTCAGGTGAAGGGTTTATCTTGTAGCTCTGTGATGTCAACAATGTTGTCTTTCCTATGGTTCTGTTATGTCACCTGAATGGTCTATCTTGTTGCTCTGTGATGTCACATAATGTGTCTCACTGTGGTTCTGTGAAGTCACCTGAAGGGACTCTCTGTGTCTCTGTGATGTCAAATGAAAAGTCTTTCCTATGGCTTGTGATGTCACCTGAAGTGCCTTTCCTGTGGCTCTGTTTTGTCACTTATAGTGTCTTTCCTATGGCTCTGTGATATCACCTGAAGGGTCTATCTTGTGGCTCTGTGATTGTCACATGAAGTGTCTCTCTGTGGTTCTGTGATGCCATCTGAAGGGTCTCTCAGTGGCTCTTTGATGTCACCTGAAAAGTCTCTCTGTGGCTCTGTGATGTCATCTGAAGTGTCTGTCTGTGGCTCTGTGATGACACCTGAAGGGTCTCTCTGTGGATAAGTGATGTCACCTGAAGGGACTCTCTCTGGTTCTGTGATGTCACCTGAGGCATCTCTCTGTTGCTCTGTGATGTCACCTCAATGGTCTATTTGTGGCTCTGTGATGTCACATAAAGTGTCTCTCTGGTTCTGTGATGTCACCTGAAGGGTCTTTCTGTGGCTCTGTGAAATCCCGTGAAGTGTCTGTCTGTGGCTCTGTGATGTCATTGTAGGGTCTCTCTGTGGCTCTGTGATGTCACTGAAGGGTCTCTCTGTGGCTCTGTGATGTCACTGAAGGGTCTCTCTGTGGATCTCTGATGTCAACTGAAGGGTTTCTCTCTGGCTCTATGATGTCACCTGAAGTGTCTCTCTGTGGATCTCTGATGTCAACTGAAGGGTTTCTCTGTGGCTCTGTGATGTCACCTGAATTGTCTCTCTGTGGCTTTTGATGTCACCTGAAGTTCTCTCTGGGATCTGTGATGTCACCTGATGTTGCTCTGTGGATCTGTGATGGCAACTGAAGTGTCTGTCTGTGTCTCTGTGATGTCACCTGAAGAGTCTCTCAGTGGTTCTGTGATGTCATCTGAGTGTCTCTCTGTTGCTCTGTGATGTCACCTGAAGCATCTCTCTGTGGATCTGGATGTCAAATGAAGGATTACTCTTTGGTTCTGTGATGTCACCTGAATGGTCTCTCTGTGTCTCTGTGATGTCACTTGAAGGGTCTCTCTGTGCTCTGTGATGTCATGTGAATGTCTTCTCTGGCTCTGTGTTGACACCTGAAGGATTTCTCTGTGGCTCTTTGATGTCAACTGAAGGGTCTCTCTGTGGATCTTGAAGTCAACTGAAGGATCTCTCTGTGGATCTTGAGGTCAACTGAAGGATCTCTCTGTGGTTATGTGATGTCACCTGAATGGTCTCTCTGTGGCTCTGTGATGTCAACTGAAGGATCTCTCTGTGCATCTGTGATGTCACTTGAAGTGTCTTTCCAGTGGCTCTGTGATGTCACCTGAGAAGTCTTTCCTGTTGCTCTGAGATGTCACCAATAGTGGCTCACCTGTGCCACTGTGACATCACCAGATGTGTCTATCATGCGCCTCTGTGATATCACCAAAATTGTCATTCCTGTGGCTCTGTGATGTCTCCTGGAGATTCACTCCTATGCCTCTGTGATGTCAGCAGAAGGGTCTCTATCTTGGTTCAGTGATGTCACCTGAAGAGTCTCATAGTGGCTTTGTATTGTCACTGAATGGTCTCTCTGTGGTTCTGTGATGTCACCTGAAAGGTCTCTCTGTGGCTCTGTGATGTCACCTGAAGCGTCTCTCTGTGGCTTGTGAGGTCACCTGAAGTTCTCTCTGGGATCTGTGATGTCAACTGAAGGGTCTCTCTGGTGCTGTGATGTCACCTGAAAGGTCACTCTGTGGCTCTGTGATGTCACCTGAAGTGTCTCTCTGTGGCTTTTGATGTCACCTGAAGTTCTCTCTGTGATCGGTGATGTCACCTGAAGGGTCTCTCTGTGGCTCTGTTATGTCACATGAAGGGTCTTTCCAGTGGCTCTGTGATGTCACCTGAAATGTCTTTCCTGTTGCTCTGTGATGTCACCAATAGTGCCTTTCCTGTGACTCTGAGATGTAACCGGCAGGGTCTCTCTGTGGCTCTGTGATGTCACCTGAAGGTTCTCTCTGTGGTTCTGATATGTAACCTGAAGTTCTTTCTGTGATTTTGATGTTAACTGAAGGGTCTCACTGTGGCTCTGTGATGTCACAAGAAGGGTCTCTCTGTGGTTCTTGATGTCACCTGAATGGTCTCTCTGTTGCTCTGTGATGTCAACTGAATGTTCTCTCCATGGCTGTGTGATGGCATCTGAAGGGTCTCTCTGTGGCTCTGTGAGATCACCTGATGTGTCTCTCTGTGGCTCTGTGATGTCAACTGAAGGGTCTCTCTGTGGCTCTGTGATGTCACATGAGGTATCTCTGTGGATCTGTGATGTCAGATGTAGGGTCTCTCTGTGGCTCTGTGATGTCACCTGTAGATTCTCTCTGTGGCTCTGTTATGTCACCTGAACGATCTCTGTGTGCCTCTGTGATGTCAAATGAAGGGTCTTTCCAGTGGATCTGTGATGTCACCTGAATTCTCTTTCCTGTTGCTCTGTGGTGTTACCAATAGTGTCTTTCTTGTGGCTCTGTGATCTCATCAGAAGGGTCTATCATGTGCCTCTGTGATATCAACAAAGTTTCAATCTGTGGCTCTGAGATGTTTCCTGAAGATTCTCTCCGTTAGCTTTGTGATGTCACCAGAAAGGTATCTTCTTGGTTTTGTGATGTCACCTGAAGAGTCTTTTAATGGCCATGTGACGTCATCTGAAGGGTCTCTCTGTGGCACTGTGATGTCAACTTAAGCATCGCTCTGTGGCTCTGTGATGTCTCCTGAGTGTCTCATTGTTGCTTTGTGATGTCAACTGAAGGGTCTCTCTGTGGATCTCTGATGTCAACTGAAGGGTCTCTCTGTGGTTCTGTGATGTCAACTGAAGGGTCTCTCTGTGGCTCTGTGATGTCAACTGAATGGTCTGTCTGTGGATTTGTGATGTCAAATGAAGTGTTTCTCTGTGGCTCTGTGAAGTCACCTAAGAGTCTGTCTGTGGTTCTGTGATGTCACCTGAAAAGACTCTCTATGGCTCTGTGATGTCAACTGAAGGGTCTCTCTGTGGCTATGTGATGTCACATGAATGGTCTCATTGTGGATCTGTGATGTCACCAGAATGATCTCTTTGTGTCTCTGTGATGTCAACTGAATAGTCTCTCTGTTGCTCTATGATGTCACCTGAAGGGTCACTCTGTGGCTCTGTGATGTCACCTGAATGTTCTCTCTGTGGCTCTTATATGTCACCTGAAGTTCTCACTGTGATCTGTTATGTCAACAGAAGGGTCTCACTGTGGCTCTGTGATGTCACAAGAAGGGTCTCTCTGTTGTTCTTGATATCACCTGAATAGTCTCTCTGTGGATATGTGATGTCAACTGAAGGGTCTCTCTGTGGCTCTGTGATGTCATCTGAAGGGCCTCTCTGTGGCTCTGTGAGATCACTAGTAGGGTCTCTATGTGGCTCTGTGATGTCACTGAAGGATCCCTCTGTGGCTCTGTGATATCAAATGAAGGGTCTCTCTGTGGCTCTGTGATGTCCCTAAAGGGTCTCTCTGTGGATCTCTGATGTCAACTGAAGAGTCTCTCTGTGGATCTCTGATGTCAACTGAAAGGTCTCTCTGTGGCTCTGTGATGTCAACTGAAGGGTCTCTCTGTGACTCTGTGATGTCACATGAAGTTATCTCTGGGATCTGTGGTGTAAACTGAATTGTGTCTGTGTGGCTCTGTGATGTCACCTGAAGAGTCAATCTGTGGTTCTGTGATGTCTCATGAAAAGTCTCGCTGTGGCTCTGTGATGTCTCCTGATGTGTCTCCCTTGGCTCTGGGATGTCAATTGATGTGTTTCTCTGTGGCTCTGTGATGTCACCTGAAGGGACTCTCTGTGATTTTGTGATGTCACCTGAAGGGTCTCTGTGTGGTTCTGTGATATCACCTGTACTATCTCTCTGTGGTTCTCTGAAGTCACCTGAAAGGACTCTCTGTGGCTCTGTGATATCACTGAAGGGTCTCTCTGTGGATCTCTGATGTCAACGAAAGGGTCTCTCTGTGGATCTGTGATGTCAACTGAAGGGTCTTTCTGTGGCTCTGTGATGTCACATGAAGTAATATCTGTGGATCTGTGGTGTCAACTGAATTGTCTCTGTGTGGCTCTTTGATGTCACCTGAAGAGTCATTCTGTGGTTCTGTGATATCACCTGAAAAGTCTCTCTGTGTCTCTGTGATGTCACCTTATGTTTCTCCCTTGTCTCTGTGATGTCAACTGAAGTATTTCTCTTTGGCTCTGTGATGTCACCTGAAAGGTCTCTCTTGGTTCTGTGATGTCACCTGAAGGGACTCTCTTTGGCACTGTGATGTCACCTGAAGTTCTCTCTTTAATCTGTGATGTCAACTGAAGTGTCTCACTGTGGCTCTGTGATGTCACAAGAAGGGTCTCTCTGTGGTTCTTGTTGTCACCTGAATGGTCTCTCTGTTGTTGTGTGATGTCAACTGAATGGTCTCACTGTGGCTCTGTGATATCAACTGTAGATTCTCTCTGTGGCTCTGTTATGTCACCTGAAGGATCTCTGTGTGCCTCTGTGATGTCAAATGAAGGGTCTTTTCCGTGGATCTGTGATGTCACCTGAAGTCTCTTTCCTGTTGCTATTTGATGTTACCAATAGTGTCTTTGTTGTGGCAATGTGACCTCACCAGAAGTGTCTATCTTGCGCCTCTGTGATATCAACAAATTGTCAATTTGTGGCTCTGTGATGTGTCTGAAGATTCTCTGTTAGCTTTGTGATGTCACCAGAAAGGTCTCTTCTTGGTTCTGTGATGTCACCTGAAGAGTCTATTAGTGGCCATGTGACATCACCTGAAGGGTCTCTCTGTGGCTCTGTGATGTCAACTTAAGCATCTCTCTGTGGTTCTGTGATATCTCCTGAGTGTCTCACTGTTGCTCTGTGATGTCACCTGAAGTGTCTCTCTGTGGCTCTGTGATGTCATCTGATTGTGTTCTGTGCCTCTGTGATGTCACCTGAAGTGTCTCTCTATGGCTCTGTTATGTCAACTGGAGGATCTTTCTGTGAATCTGTGATGTCACTTGAAGTGTTTTTCCAGTGGCTCTGTGAGGACACTAGAAAGTCTTTCCTGTTGCTCTGTGATGTCACCAATAGTGGCGTTCCTGTGCCTCTGTGAATTCACCAGATGGGTCTATCATGCGCCTCTGTGATATATCCAAATTTGTCATTCCTGTGGCTCTGTGATGTCTACTGAAGAATCACTCCTATGCCACTGTGATGTCACCAGAAGGGTCTCTCTCTTGGTTCTGCGATGTCACCTGAAGAGTCTCTTAGTGGCTTTGTATTGTCACTTGAATGGTCTCTCTGTGGTTATGTAATGTCACCTGAAGGGTCTCTCTTTGGCTTGTGATGTCACCTGAAGGGTCTCTCTGTAGCTCTCTGATATCAACTGAAGGGTCTCTCTGTGGCTCTCTGATATCAACTGAAGAGTCTCGTAGTAGCTTTGTATTGTCACCTGAATGGTCTCTCTGTGGTTCTGTGATGTCACATGAAGTGTCTCTCTGTGGATCTCTGATGTCAACTGAAGGGTCTCTGTGTGGCTCTGTGATATCAACTGAAGGGTCTCTCTGTGGCTCTCTGATATCAACTGAAGTGTCTCGTAGTAGCTTTGTATTGTCACCTGAAGGGTCTCTCTGTGGCTCTGTGATGTCACATGAAGGGTCTCTCTGTGGATCTCTGATGTCAACTGAAGGGTCTCTGTGTGGCTCTGTGATATCAACTGAAGGGTCTCTCTGTGGCTCTGTGATGTCACCTGAAGTTCTCTCTGTGGCTCTGTGATGTCCCTAAAGGGTCTCTCTGTTGCTCTCTGATGTCACCTAAAGGGTCTCTCTGTGGATCTTGATGTCAGCTGAAGGATCTCTCTTTGGTTCTGTGATGTCATTTGAAGGGTCTCTCTGTGGTTCTTGATATCACCTGAATGGTCTCTCTGTTGCTCTGTGATGTCAACTGAAGGATCACTCTGTGCATTTGTGATGTCACCTGAAGTGTCTTTCCAGTGGCTCTGTGATGTTATCTGAAAAGTCTTTCCGTTGCTCTGAGATGTCACCAATAGTGGCTTTCCTGTGCCTCTTGACATCACCAGATGTGTCTATCATGCTCCTCTGTGATATCACCAAAATTGTCATTCCTGGGGCTTTCTGATGTCTCCTGGAGATTCACTCCTATACCTCTGTGATGTCAACAGAAGGATCTCTGTCTTGGTTCAGTGATGTCACCTGAAGGGTCTCTCTGTGGATCTTGAAGTCAACTGAAGGATCTCTCTGTGGATCTGTGATGTCAACAGAAGAGTCTCTCTGTGAATCTGTGATGTCACCTGAAGGGTCTTTCTGTGGCTCTGTGATGTCACATGAATGGTGTCTCTGTGGTTCTGTGATGTCATCTGAATGGTCTCTTTTTGGCTCTGTGATGTCAACTGAATGGTCTCTCTTGTCTCTGTGATGTCACCTGAAGGGTCACTCTTAGGCTCTGCGATGTCACATGAATGTTCTCTCTGTGGATCTGATATGTCTCCTGAAATTCTCTCTGTGATCTGTGATGTCAACGGAAGGGTCTCACTGTGGTTCTGTGATGTCACAAGAAGGGTCTCTCTGTGGTTCTTGATATCACCTGAATGGTCTCTCTGTGGCTCTGTGATGTGAACTGAATGGTCTCTCTGTGGCTCTGTGATGCATCTGAAGGGCCTCTCTGTGGCTCTGTGAGATCACCTGAAGGGTCTCTCTGTGGCTCTGTGAGATCACCTGAAGGGTCTCTCTGTGGCTCTGTGATGTCTCCTGAAATGTCTTTCCTGTTGCTCTGAGATGTCACCATTAGTGGCTTTCCTGTGCCTCTGTGACATCACCAGATTTGTCTATCATGTGCCTCTGTGATATCACCAAAATTGTCATTCCTGTGGCTCTGTGATATCTCTTGGAGAATCACTCCTATGCCTCTGTGATGTCACCTGAACGGTCTCTCTCTTGGTTCAGTGATATAACCTGAAGAGTCTCGTAGTGGCTTTGTATAGTCACGTGAATGGTCTCTCTGTGGTTCTGTGATGTCACCTGAATGGTCACTCTGTGGATCTGTGATGTCACATGAAGTGTCTCTCTGTGGCTTGTGATGACATGTGAAGATCTCTCTGTGATCTGTGATGTCACCTGAAAAGTGTCTCTGTGGCTCTGTGATGTCAACTGAATTGTCTTTCTGTGGATCTGTGATGTCACCTGAAGTGTCTCTCTGTGGCTTGTGATGTCACCTGATGTTCTCTCTGGGATCTGTGATGTCAAATGAAGGGTCTCTCTGTGGCTCTGTGATGTCACCTGAAGGGTCTCTCTGTGGCTATTCGATGTCACCTGAAGTGTCACACTGTGGCTCTGTGATGTCACCTGAAGATTCTCTCTGTGGCTCTGATATGTCACCTGAAGTTCCCACTGTGATCTGTGATGTCAACTGTAGGGTCTCACTGTGGCTCTGTGATGTCACAAGAAGGGTCTCTCTGTGGTTCTTGACGTCAGCTGAATGGTGTCTCTGTGGCTCTGTGATGTCAACTGACTGGTCTCTCTGTGGCTCTGTGATGTCACCTGAAGGATCTCTCTGTGACTCTGTGAGATCACCAGAAGGGTCTGTCTGTCGCTCTGTGATGTCACTGAAGGGTCTCTCTGTGGCTCTGTGATGTCACTGAAGTGTCTTTATTTGGATCTCTGATGTCAAATGAAGGGTCTCTCTGTGGTTCTGTGATGTCAACTGAAGTGTCTCTCTGTGGCTCTCTGATCTCACCTGAAGTTCTCTCTGTGGATCTGTGATGTCACTGAAGGGTCTCTCTGTGGCTCCATTATCTTAACTGAAAGGTTTCTGTGTGGCTCTGTGATATCAACTGAAGGGTCTCTCTGTTGCTCTGTGATGTCACCTGAATGGTCTCTCTGTGGCTCTGTGATGTCACATGAAGTGTCTCTCTTTGGTTCTGTGATGTCACCGGAAGGGTCTCTCTGTGGCTCTGTGTTGTAAACTGAATGGTCTCTCGGGGTCTCTGTGATGTCAACTGAATGGTCTCTCTGTGGCTCTGTGATGTCACCTGAAGGGTCACTCTGTGGCTCTGCGATGTCACCTGAAGTTTCTCTCTGTGGCTCTGATATGTCACCTGAAGTTCTCACTCTGATCTGTAATGTCAACAGAAGGTCTCACTGTGACTCTGTGTTGTCACAAGAAGGGTCTCTCTGTGGTCCTGGATGTCAGCAGAATGGTTTCTCTGTGGCTCTGTGATGTCAACTGAATGGTCTCTCTGTGACTCTGTGATGTCACCTGAAGCATCTCTCTGTGGCTCTGTGAGATCAACAGAAGGTTCTCTCTGTGGCTCTGTGAGATCACAAGAATGGTCTGTCTGTGGCTCTGTGATGTCACTGAAGGGTCTCACTGTGGCTCTGTGATGTCACAGAAGGGTCTCTCTGTGGTTCTGTGATGTCACCTGAAAAGACTCTCTGTGGCTCTGTGATGTCTACTATTGTGTCTCACTTGGCTCTGGGATGTCAATTGATGTGTTTTCTGTGTCTCTGTGGTGTCATCTGAAGGGTCTCTCTGTGGTAATTTGATGTCACCTGAAGGGTCTCTGTGTGGTTCTGTGATATCACCTGTAGGATCTCGCTGTGGTTCTGTGATGTCACCTGATGGGACTGTCTGTGGCTCTGTGATATCACGAAAGGGTCTCTCTGTGGTTCTGTGATGTCACCTGAACAGTCTCTCTCTGGTTATGTGATATCACCTGAAAAGTCTCTCTGTGGCTCTGTGATGTCTCCTGGAGATTTACTCCTATGCCTCTGTGATGTCAAATGAAGGGTCTTTTCCGTGGATCTGTGATGTCACCTGAAGTCTCTTTCCTGTTGCTATTTGATGTTACCAATAGTGTCTTTGTTGTGGCAATGTGACCTCATCAGAAGTGTCTATCTTGCGCCTCTGTGATATCAACAAATTGTCAATTTGTGGCTCTGTGATGTGTCTGAAGATTCTCTGTTAGCTTTGTGATGTCACCAGAAAGGTCTCTTCTTGGTTCTGTGATGTCACCTGAAGAGTCTATTAGTGGCCATGTGACATCACCTGAAGGGTCTCTCTGTGGCTCTGTGATGTCAACTTAAGCATCTCTCTGTGGTTCTGTGATATCTCCTGAGTGTCTCACTGTTGCTCTGTGATGTCACCTGAAGTGTCTCTCTGTGGCTCTGTGATGTCATCTGATTGTGTTCTGTGCCTCTGTGATGTCACCTGAAGTGTCTCTCTATGGCTCTGTTATGTCAACTGGAGGATCTTTCTGTGAATCTGTGATGTCACTTGAAGTGTTTTTCCAGTGGCTCTGTGAGGACACTAGAAAGTCTTTCCTGTTGCTCTGTGATGTCACCAATAGTGGCGTTCCTGTGCCTCTGTGAATTCACCAGATGGGTCTATCATGCGCCTCTGTGATATATCCAAATTTGTCATTCCTGTGGCTCTGTGATGTCTACTGAAGAATCACTCCTATGCCACTGTGATGTCACCAGAAGGGTCTCTCTCTTGGTTCTGCGATGTCACCTGAAGAGTCTCTTAGTGGCTTTGTATTGTCACTTGAATGGTCTCTCTGTGGTTATGTAATGTCACCTGAAGGGTCTCTCTTTGGCTTGTGATGTCACCTGAAGGGTCTCTCTGTAGCTCTCTGATATCAACTGAAGGGTCTCTCTGTGGCTCTCTGATATCAACTGAAGAGTCTCGTAGTAGCTTTGTATTGTCACCTGAATGGTCTCTCTGTGGTTCTGTGATGTCACATGAAGTGTCTCTCTGTGGATCTCTGATGTCAACTGAAGGGTCTCTGTGTGGCTCTGTGATATCAACTGAAGGGTCTCTCTGTGGCTCTCTGATATCAACTGAAGTGTCTCGTAGTAGCTTTGTATTGTCACCTGAAGGGTCTCTCTGTGGCTCTGTGATGTCACATGAAGGGTCTCTCTGTGGATCTCTGATGTCAACTGAAGGGTCTCTGTGTGGCTCTGTGATATCAACTGAAGGGTCTCTCTGTGGCTCTGTGATGTCACCTGAAGTTCTCTCTGTGGCTCTGTGATGTCCCTAAAGGGTCTCTCTGTTGCTCTCTGATGTCACCTAAAGGGTCTCTCTGTGGATCTTGATGTCAGCTGAAGGATCTCTCTTTGGTTCTGTGATGTCATTTGAAGGGTCTCTCTGTGGTTCTTGATATCACCTGAATGGTCTCTCTGTTGCTCTGTGATGTCAACTGAAGGATCACTCTGTGCATTTGTGATGTCACCTGAAGTGTCTTTCCAGTGGCTCTGTGATGTTATCTGAAAAGTCTTTCCGTTGCTCTGAGATGTCACCAATAGTGGCTTTCCTGTGCCTCTTGACATCACCAGATGTGTCTATCATGCTCCTCTGTGATATCACCAAAATTGTCATTCCTGGGGCTTTCTGATGTCTCCTGGAGATTCACTCCTATACCTCTGTGATGTCAACAGAAGGATCTCTGTCTTGGTTCAGTGATGTCACCTGAAGGGTCTCTCTGTGGATCTTGAAGTCAACTGAAGGATCTCTCTGTGGATCTGTGATGTCAACAGAAGAGTCTCTCTGTGAATCTGTGATGTCACCTGAAGGGTCTTTCTGTGGCTCTGTGATGTCACATGAATGGTGTCTCTGTGGTTCTGTGATGTCATCTGAATGGTCTCTTTTTGGCTCTGTGATGTCAACTGAATGGTCTCTCTTGTCTCTGTGATGTCACCTGAAGGGTCACTCTTAGGCTCTGCGATGTCACATGAATGTTCTCTCTGTGGATCTGATATGTCTCCTGAAATTCTCTCTGTGATCTGTGATGTCAACGGAAGGGTCTCACTGTGGTTCTGTGATGTCACAAGAAGGGTCTCTCTGTGGTTCTTGATATCACCTGAATGGTCTCTCTGTGGCTCTGTGATGTGAACTGAATGGTCTCTCTGTGGCTCTGTGATGCATCTGAAGGGCCTCTCTGTGGCTCTGTGAGATCACCTGAAGGGTCTCTCTGTGGCTCTGTGAGATCACCTGAAGGGTCTCTCTGTGGCTCTGTGATGTCTCCTGAAATGTCTTTCCTGTTGCTCTGAGATGTCACCATTAGTGGCTTTCCTGTGCCTCTGTGACATCACCAGATTTGTCTATCATGTGCCTCTGTGATATCACCAAAATTGTCATTCCTGTGGCTCTGTGATATCTCTTGGAGAATCACTCCTATGCCTCTGTGATGTCACCTGAACGGTCTCTCTCTTGGTTCAGTGATATAACCTGAAGAGTCTCGTAGTGGCTTTGTATAGTCACGTGAATGGTCTCTCTGTGGTTCTGTGATGTCACCTGAATGGTCACTCTGTGGATCTGTGATGTCACATGAAGTGTCTCTCTGTGGCTTGTGATGACATGTGAAGATCTCTCTGTGATCTGTGATGTCACCTGAAAAGTGTCTCTGTGGCTCTGTGATGTCAACTGAATTGTCTTTCTGTGGATCTGTGATGTCACCTGAAGTGTCTCTCTGTGGCTTGTGATGTCACCTGATGTTCTCTCTGGGATCTGTGATGTCAAATGAAGGGTCTCTCTGTGGCTCTGTGATGTCACCTGAAGGGTCTCTCTGTGGCTATTCGATGTCACCTGAAGTGTCACACTGTGGCTCTGTGATGTCACCTGAAGATTCTCTCTGTGGCTCTGATATGTCACCTGAAGTTCCCACTGTGATCTGTGATGTCAACTGTAGGGTCTCACTGTGGCTCTGTGATGTCACAAGAAGGGTCTCTCTGTGGTTCTTGACGTCAGCTGAATGGTGTCTCTGTGGCTCTGTGATGTCAACTGACTGGTCTCTCTGTGGCTCTGTGATGTCACCTGAAGGATCTCTCTGTGACTCTGTGAGATCACCAGAAGGGTCTGTCTGTCGCTCTGTGATGTCACTGAAGGGTCTCTCTGTGGCTCTGTGATGTCACTGAAGTGTCTTTATTTGGATCTCTGATGTCAAATGAAGGGTCTCTCTGTGGTTCTGTGATGTCAACTGAAGTGTCTCTCTGTGGCTCTCTGATCTCACCTGAAGTTCTCTCTGTGGATCTGTGATGTCACTGAAGGGTCTCTCTGTGGCTCCATTATCTTAACTGAAAGGTTTCTGTGTGGCTCTGTGATATCAACTGAAGGGTCTCTCTGTTGCTCTGTGATGTCACCTGAATGGTCTCTCTGTGGCTCTGTGATGTCACATGAAGGGTCACTCTGTGGCTATGCGATGTCACCTGAAGTTTCTCTCTGTGGCTCTGATATGTCACCTGAAGTTCTCACTCTGATCTGTAATGTCAACAGAAGGTCTCACTGTGACTCTGTGTTGTCACAAGAAGGGTCTCTCTGTGGTCCTGGATGTCAGCAGAATGGTTTCTCTGTGGCTCTGTGATGTCAACTGAATGGTCTCTCTGTGACTCTGTGATGTCACCTGAAGCGTCTCTCTGTGGCTCTGTGAGATCAACAGAAGGTTCTCTCTGTGGCTCTGTGAGATCACAAGAATGGTCTGTCTGTGGCTCTGTGATGTCACTGAAGGGTCTCACTGTGGCTCTGTGATGTCACAGAAGGGTCTCTCTGTGGTTCTGTGATGTCACCTGAAAAGACTCTCTGTGGCTCTGTGATGTCTACTATTGTGTCTCACTTGGCTCTGGGATGTCAATTGATGTGTTTTCTGTGTCTCTGTGGTGTCATCTGAAGGGTCTCTCTGTGGTAATTTGATGTCACCTGAAGGGTCTCTGTGTGGTTCTGTGATATCACCTGTAGGATCTCGCTGTGGTTCTGTGATGTCACCTGATGGGACTGTCTGTGGCTCTGTGATATCACGAAAGGGTCTCTCTGTGGTTCTGTGATGTCACCTGAACAGTCTCTCTCTGGTTATGTGATATCACCTGAAAAGTCTCTCTGTGGCTCTGTGATGTCTCCTGGAGATTTACTCCTATGCCTCTGTGATGTCACATGAAGGGTCTCTCTGTGGATATCTGATGTCAACTGAAGGGTCTCTCTGTGGCTCTGTGATATCAAATGAAGTGTTTCTGTTTCTCTGTTGCTCTGTGATGTCACCTGAAGGGTCTCTCTGTGGCTCTGTGATGTCACATGAATGGTCTCTCTGTGGTTCTGGGATGTCACCTGAATGGTCTCTCTGTGGTTGTGTGATGTCACCTGAGTGTCTCTCTGTGGCTCTCTGATGTCAGATCCTGATGTCACATGTCTGTGGATCTGTGATGTCACCTTATGTCTGTCTTTCCTGTTGCTCTGTGATGTCACTAGTGACTCTGTGTGATGTCAATGTCACCAGGCTCTTCTCTTGGTTCAGTGATGTCACCTGAATGTGGCCACCTCTCTGTGGTTCTGTGATATCACCTGAAAGTCTCTCTGTGGATCTGTGATGTCACCTGTGAATGAAGGGTCTCTCTGATGTCACTGTCACCACCGAAGGTCTCTGTGTGGCTGTGATGTCACATGAAGTGAAAATGTCACTCATGTGGCTCACCTGAAGGGTCTCTCTGTGGCTCTGTGATGTCTCTCTCTGTGGTATGTCATGAAGGGTCTCTCTGTGGCTCTGTGAGAAGGGTCTCTCTGTGGCTCTGTGATGTCACCTGAAGGTCTCTCTGTGGCTCTGTGATGGACACTGAATGTCACTCTCTCTCTGTGATGTCACCTGAAGGGTCTCTCTGTGATGAATGGTTCTCTGTGGTCTGTGATGTCAACTGAAGGTCTCTCTGTGGTGATGTCACCTGAAGGTGGCTGTCTCTGTGATGTCTCATGGAGAAGAGTCTCATGCATGTCATTCCTGATATCTCCTGGAGATTCACTCCTATGCCTCTGTGATGTCTCTTTCTCTTGGTTCAGTGATGTCACCTGAAATCCAACTGAAGGGTCTCTCTGTGAATGTTCTCTGTGTGGCTCTGTGATGTCACCTGAAATGTCTCTCTCTGTGATGTCACCTGATGGGACTCTCTGTGGCTCTGTGATGTCACTGAATTGTCTCTCTGTGGTTCTGTGATGTCACCTGAAGGGCCTCTGTGTCACTCTGTGATGTCAGAAGAGTCTCTCTGTGGTTCTGTTATGTCACCTTCTCTCTGTGGCTCTGTGATGTCTCTTGGTCTCTCTGTGGCTCTGTGATATCACTGAATTGTCTCTCTGTGGTCTGTGATGTCACCTGAAGGGTCTCTGTGTGACTCTGTGATGTCACCTGAAGTCTCTCTGTGGTCTGTTATGTGATTGAGTCAATCTGTGTGTTCTGTGATGTGACCTGAATGTCTCTCTGTGGCTCTCTGTGATGTCTTCTGATGTGTCTCTCTGTGGCTCTGTGCTCTGATGTGATGTCAATTGATGTTTTTTCTGTGGCTCTGTCATGTCCCCTGAAGGATCTCTCTGTGGTTCTGTGATGTCACCTGAAGGGTCTCTGTGTGGTTCTGTGATATCACCTGTAGGATCTCTCTGTTGTTCTGTGATGTCACTTGATGGGACTGTCTGTAGCTCTGTGATATCACTGAAGCTTCTCTCTGTGGTTCTGTGATGTCAGCTGAAGGGTCTCTGTGTGTTTCTCTGATATCACCTGAAAAGGCTCTCTGTGGTTCTGTGATGTCTCCTGGATATTCACTCCTATGCCTCTGTAATGTCACCTGTACGGTGTCTCTGTGGATCTCTGTGTCAACTGAAGGGTCTCTCTGTGGCTCTGTGATATCAACTGAAGGGGTTTCTCTTTGGCTTTGTGATGACACCTGAAGTTCTCTCTGTTGATCTCTGATGGCAACTGAAGTGTCTCTCTGTGTCTCTGTGATGTCAACAGAAGAGTCTCTCTGTGGTTCTGTGATGTCACCTGAGTGTCTCTCAGTTGCTCAGTGATGTCACCTGAAGGGTCCATCTGTGGATCTTGATGTCAAATAAAGGATCTCTCTTTTGTTCTGTGATGTCACCTGAATGGTCTCTGTGGCTCTGTGATGTCACTGAAGGGTCTCTCTGTGGATCTCTGATGTCACCTGCAGAGTCATTCTGTGGTTCTCTGATGTCACCTGAAAAGTCTCTCTGTGGCTCTGTGATGTCACCTGAATGGTCCCTCTGAGGCTTTGTGATGTCATCTGAAGGGCCTCTCTGTGGCTCTGTGAGATCACCTGATGGGTCTGTCTGTGGCTCTGTGATGTCACTGAAGGGTCTTTCTGTGGCTATGACATGTCACATGAAGTTATCTCTGTGGATCTGTGGTGTCAATTGAATTGTTTCTGTGTGGCTATGTGATATCACCTGAAGAGTCAATCGGTGGTTCTGTGATGTCACCTGAAATGTCTCTCTGTGGCTCTGTGATGTCTCCTGATATGTCTCCCTTGGCTCTGGTATCTCAATTGATGAGTTTTCTGTGGCTCTGTGATGTCATCTGAAGGTTCTCTCGGTGGTTATGTGATGTCACCTGAAGGGTCTCTGTGTGGTTCTGTGATATCACCTGAAAAGTCTCTTTGTGGCTCTGTGATGTCTCCTGTAGATTCACTCCTATGCCTCTGTGATGTAACCTGAAGGGTCTCTCTGTGGATCTCTGATGTCAACTGAAGGGTCTCTCTGTGGCTCTGTGATAACAACTGAAGGTTTTCTCTGTGGCTTTGTGATGTCACCTGAAGTTCTCTCTGTGGATCTGTGATGGCAACTGAAGTGTCTCTCTGTGTCTCTGTGATGTCACCAGAAGAGTCTCTCTGTGGTTTTGTGATGTCACCTGACTGTCTCTCTGTTGCTCTGTGATGTCACCTGAAGGGTCTCTCTGTGGTTCTTGATGTCAACTGAAGGATCTCTCTTTGGTTCTGTGATGTCACATGAAGGGTCTCTCTGTGGTTCATGATATCACCTGAATAGTCTCTCTGTGGCTCTGTGATGTCAACAGAAGGATCACTCTGTGAATCTTTGAGGTCACCTGAAGTGTCTTTCCAGTGGCTCTGGGATGTCACCTGAAAAGTCTTTCCTGTTGCCCTGAGATGTCACCAATAGTGGATTTCCTCTGCCTCTGTGACATCACCAGATGTGTCTATCATGTGCCTCTGTGATATCACCAAAATTGTCATTCCTGTGGCTCTCTGATGTCTATTGGAGATTCACACCTCTACCTCTGTGATGTCAAAAGAAGGGTCTCTCTTTGGTTCAGTGATGTCACCGGAAGGGTCTCTCTGTGGTTCTTGATATCACCTGAATGGTCTCTCTGTGACTCTGTGATGTCACCTGAAGAGTCTCTCTGTGGCTCTGTGATGTCAACTGAAGGGTGTCTCTGTTGCTCTGTGATGTCACATGAATGGTCTCTCTGTTGTTCTGTGATGTCACCTGAATCGTCTCTTTTAGGCTCTGTGATGTCAACTGAATGGTCTCTCTTGGCTCTATGATGTCACCTGAAGGGTCACTCTGAGGCTCTGTGATGTCACCTGACGGTTCTCTGTGGCTCTGATATGTCTCCTGAAGTTCTCTCTTTGATCTGTGATGTCAACGGAAGGGTCCCACTGTGGCTCTGTGATGTCACAAGAAGGGTCTCGCTGTGGTTCTTGATATAACCTGAATGGTCTCTCTGTGGCTCTGTGATGTCAACTGAATGGTCTCTCTTGGCTCTATGATGTCACCTGAAGGGTCACTCTGAGACTCTGTGATGTCACCTGACGGTTCTCTCTGTGGCTCTGATATGTCTCCTGAAGTTCTCTCTTTGATCTGTGATGTCAACGGAAGGGTCCCACTGTGGCTCTGTGATGTCACAAGAAGGGTCTCGCTGTGGTTCTTGATATCACCTGAATGGTCTCTCTGTGGCTCTGTGATGTAAACTGAATGGTCTCTCTGTGGCTCTGTGATGTCATCTGAAGGGCCTCTCTGTGGCTCTGTGAGATCACCTGAAGTGTCTCTCTGTGGCCTGTGTTGTCACCTGAATAGTCATTCCTGTTGCTCTGAGATGTCACCATTAGTGTCTTTCCTGTGCCTCTGTGACATCACCAGATTTGTCTATCATGCGCCTCTGTGATATCACAAAAATTGTCATTCCTGTGGCTCTGTGATATCTCTTGGAGAATCACTCCTATGCCTCTGTGATGTCAACTGAAGGGTCTCTCTCTTGGTTCAGTGATATAACCTGAAGAGTCTTGTAGTGGCTTTGTATAGTCACCTGAATGGTCTCTCTGTGGTTCTGTGATGTCACCTGAATGGTCACTCTGTGGCTCTGTGATGTCACATGAATTGTCTCTCTGTGGCTTGTGATGACATGTGAAGATTTCTCTGTGATCTGTGATGTCACCTGAAGGGTCTCTCTGTGGTTCTGTGATGTCACCTTAAGGATCACTCTGTGTCTCTCTGATGTCACATGAAGGGTCTTTCCAGTGGCTCTGTGAGGTGACCTGAAGTGTCCTTCCTGTTGCTCTGTGATGTCACCAATAGTGCCTTTCCTGTGGCTCTGTGACCTTACCAGAAGGGACTATCATGCACTTCTGTGATATCACAAAAACTTTCATTCCTGTGGCTCTGTGATATCTCCTGGAGATTCACTCCTATGCCTCTGTGATGTCATCAGAAAGGTCTTTCTCTTGGTTCAGTGATGTCACCTGAAGAGTCTCGAAGTGGCTTTGTATTGTCACCTGAATGGACTCTCTGTGGTTCTGTGATATCACCCGAAATGTTTTCTGTGGATCTGTGATGTCACCTGAAGTGTCTCTCTGTGGCTTTGATGTCACATGAAGTTCTCTCTGGGATGTGTGATGTCAACTAAAGGGTCTCTCTGTGGCTCTGTGATGTCACTTGAAGCGTCTTTCTGTGGCTCTCTGATGTCAACCGAAGGGTCTCTCTGTGGCACTGTGATGTCACCTGAATGGTCTCTTTGGCTCTGTGATGGCACATGAAGTGTTCTCTCTTTGGTTCTGTGATGTCACCTCAATGGTCTCTCTGTGGCTCTGTGATGTCACCTGATGGGCCTGTCTGTGCTCTGTGAGATCACCTGAAGGGTCACTCGGTGGCTCTGTGATGTCACTGAGGTGTCTCTCTGTGGCTCTGTTATGTCAACTGAAGGGTCTCTCTGTGGCTCTGTGATGTCACTGAAAGGTCTCTCTGTGGATCTCTGATGTCAACTGAAGGGTCTCTCTGTGGCTCTGTGATGTCAACTGAAGAATCTCTCTGTGTCTCTGTGATGTGACATGAAGTTATCTCTGTGGATCTGTGGTGTCAACTGAATTGTCTCTGTGTGGCTCTGTGATGTCACCTGAAGAGTCAATCTGTGGTTCTGTGATGTCACCTGAAAAGTCTCTCTGTGGCTTTGTGAAGTCTCCTGATGTGTCTCCCTTGGCTCTGGTTTGTCAATTGATGTGATTTCTGTGGCTCTGAGATGTCCCTTGAAGGGTCTCTCTGTGGTTCTGTGATGTCACCTGAAGGGTCTCTGTGTGGTTCTCTGATATCACCTGTAGGATCTCTCTGTGTTTCTGTGATGTCACCTGATGGGACTCTCTGTGGCTCTGTGATATCACTGAAGGGTCTCTTTGTGGTTCTGTGATGTCACATGAAGGGTCTCTGTGTGTTTCCCTGATATCACCTGAAAAGTCTCTCTGTGGGTCTGTGATGTCTCCTGGTGATTAACTCCTATGCCTCTGCAATGTCACCTGAAGGGTGTCTCTGTGGATTTCTGATGTCAACTGAAGGGTCTCTCTGTGGCTCTGTGATATCAACTGAAGGGGTTTTTCTATGGCTCTGTGATGTCACCTGAAGTTCTCTCTGTGGATCTGTGATGGCAACTGAAGTGTCTCTCTGTGTCTCTGTGATGTCACCAGAAGTGTCTCTCTGTGGTTCTGTGATGTCACCTGAGTGTCTCTCTGTTCACCTGAGTGTCTCTCTGTTGCTCAGTGATGTCAACTGAAGGGTCGATCTGTGGATCTTGATGTCAAATGAAGGATATCTCTTTTGTTCTATGATGTCACATGATTGGTCTCTCTGTGGCTTTGTGATGTCACTTGAAGCGTCTCTCTGTGGATATTGAAGTCAACTGAAGGATCTCTCTGTGGATCTTGATGTCAACTGAAGGATCTCTGTGGTTCTGTGCTATCACCTGAATAGACTCTCTGTGGCTCTGTGAGATCCCCTGAAGGGTCTGTCTGTGGCTCTGTGATGTAATTAAGGGTCTCTCTGTGGCTCTGTGATGTCACTGAATGGTCTCTCTGTGGATCTCTGATGTCACCTGAAGTGTCTCTCTGTGGCTTGTGATGTCACCTGAATTTCTCTCTGGGATCTGTGATGTCAACTAAAGGGTCTCTCTGTGACTCTATGATGTCACATGAAGGGTCTCTCTGTAGCTCTGTGATGTCACATGAATGGTCTCTCTGTGGTTCTGTGATGTCACCTGAATGGTCTCTTTTTGCTCTGCGATGTCAACTGAATGGTCTCTCTTGGCTCTATGATGTCACCTGAAGAGTCACTCTGAGGCTCTGTGAGATCACCTGAAGGGCTCTCTGTCTCTGTGATGTCACCTGAAACGTCTTTCCTGTTGCTCTGAGATGTCACCATTAGTGGATTTCCTGTGCCTCAGTGACATCAGCAGATTTGTCTATAATGTGCCTCTGTGATATCACCAAAATTGTCATTCCTGTGGCTCTGGATGTCTCCTGGAGAATCACTCCTATGCCTCTGGTTTGTCACATGAAGGATCTCTCTCTTGGTTCAGTGATATCACCTGAAGAGTCTCGTAGTGGCTTTGTATAGTCACCGGAATGATCTCCCTGTGGTTCTGTGATGTCACCTGAAAGGTCACTCTGTGGCTCTGTGATGTCACATGTATTGTCTCTCTGTGGCTCTGTGATGTCACCTGAAGGATCTCTCTGTGGCACTGTGAGATTACCTGAAGGGTCTCTCTGTGGCTCTGTGATGTCACATGAAGGGTCTTTCCAGTGGCTCTGTGATGTCACCTGAATTGTCTTTCCTGTTGCACTGTGTTGTCACCAATAGTGCCTTTCCTGTGGCTCTGTGACTTCACCAGAAGGGACTATCATGCACTTCTGTGATATCACCAAAACTGTCATTCCTGTGGCTCTGTGATATCTCCTGGAGATTCACACCTAAGCCTCTGTGATGTCACCAGAAAGGTCTTTCTCTTGGTTCAGTGATGTCACCTGAAGAGTCTCAAAGTGGCTTTGTATTGTCACCTGAAATGTCTCTCTGTGGTTCTGTGATGTCACCTGAAATGTTTCTCTGTGGATCTGTGATGTCACCTGAAGTGTCTCTCTGTGGCTTGTGATGTCACCTGAATTTCTCTCTGGGATCTGTGATGTAAACTAAAGGGTCTCTCTGTGGCTCTATGATGTCAACTGAAGGGTCTCTCTGTGGCTCTATGATATCAACTGAAGTTCTCTCTGTGGCTCTGTGATGTCACCCGAATGTTTTCTCTGTGGCTCTTTGATGTCACATGAAGTGTCTCCCTTGGTTCTGTGATGTCACTGGAATGGTCTCTCTGTGGCTCTGTGATATCACCTGAATGGTCTCTCTGTGGCTCTGTGATGTCAACTGAAGGGTCTCTCTGTGACTCTGTGATGTCACCTGAAGAGTCTCTCTGTGGCTCTGTGATGTCACCTGAAGTGTCTCTCTGTTGCTCTGTGATGTCACATGAATGGTCGCTCTGTGGTTCTTTGATGTCACCTGAGTGGTCTCTGTTTGGCTCTGTGATGTCAACTGAATGGTCTCTCATGGCTCTATGATGTCACCTGAATGGTCACTCTGAGGCTCTGGGATGTCACCTCAAGGATCTCTCTGTGGCTCTAATATGTCTCCTGAAGTTCTCTCTGTGATCTGTGATGTCAACGAAAGGGTCCCACTGTGGCTCTGTGATGTCACAAGAAGGTTCTCTCTGTGGTTCTTGATATCACCTGAATGGTCTCAATGTGGCTCTGTGATGTCAACTGAATGGTCTCTCTGTGGCTCTGTGATGCATGTGAAGGGCCTCTCTGTGGCTCTGTGAGATCACCTGAAGGGTCTCTCTGTGGCTCTGTGATGTCACCTGAAAAGTCTTTCCTGTTACTCTGAGATGTCACCATTAGTGGCTTTCCTGTGCCTCTGTGACATCACCAGATTTGTCTATCATGCGCCTCTGTGATATCACCAAAATTGTCATCCCTGTGGATCTGTGATGTCTCCTGGAGATTCACTCCTATGCCTCTGTGATGTCACCTGAAGGGTCTCTCTCTTTGTTCAGTGATATCACTTGACGAGTCTCGTAGTGGCTTTGTATAGTCCCATGAATGGTCTCTCTGTGGTTCTGTGATGTCACCTGAATGGTCACTATGTGGCTCTGTGACGTCACCTGAAGTGTCTCTCTGTGGCTTGTGATGTCACGTGAAGATCTCTCTGTGATCTGTGATGTCACCTGAAGGGTCTCTGTGTGGTTCTGTGATATCACCTGAAAAGTCTCTTTGTGGCTCTGTGATGTCTCCTGGAGATTCACTCCTATGCCTCTGTGATGTAACCTGAAGGGTCTCTCTGTGGATCTCTGATGTCAACTGAAAGGTCTCTCTGTGGCTCTGTGATAACAACTGAAGGTTTTCTCGGTGGCTTTGTGATGTCACCTGAAGGGTCTCTCTGTGGATCTGGATGTCAACTGAAGGATCTCTCTTTGGTTCTGTGATGTCACATGAAGGGTCTCTCTGTGGTTCTTGATATCACCTGAATGGTCTCTCTGTGGCTCTGTGATGTCAACTGAAGGATCACTCTGTGAATCTTTGAGGTCACCTGAAGTGTCTTTCCAGTGGCGCTGTGATGTCACCTGAAAAGTCTTTCCTGTTGCCCTGAGATGTCACCTATTGTGGATATCCTGTGCCTCTGTGACATCACCAGATGTGTCTATCATGTGCCTCTGTGATATCACCAAAATTGTCATTCCTGTGGCTCTCTGATGTCTATTATAGATTCACACCGCTACCTCTGTGATGTCAAAAGAAGGGTCTCTCTCTTGTTTCAGTGATGTCCCCGGAAGGGTCTCTCTGTGGTTCTTGATATAACCTGAATGGTCTCTCTGTGGCTCTGTGATGTCAACTGAATGGTCTCTCTTGGCTCTATGATGTCACCTGAAGGGTCACTCTGAGACTCTGTGATGTCACCTGACGGTTCTCTCTGTGGCTCTGATATGTCTCCTGAAGTTCTCTCTTTGATCTGTGATGTCAACGGAAGGGTCCCACTGTGGCTCTGTGATGTCACAAGAAGGGTCTCGCTGTGGTTCTTGATATCACCTGAATGGTCTCTCTGTGGCTCTGTGATGTCAACTGAAGTGTCTCTCTGTGGCTCTGTGTTGTCACCTGAATAGTCTTTCCTGTTGTTCTGAGATGTCACCATTAGTGTCTTTCCTGTGCCTCTGTGACATCACCAGATTTGTCTATCATGTGCCTCTGTGATATCACCAAAATTGTCATTCCCGTGGCTCTGTGATATCTCTTGGAGAATCACTCCTATGCCTCTGTGATGTCAACTGAAGGGTCTCTCTCTTGGTTCAGTGATATAACCTGAAGAGTCTCGTAGTGGCTTTGTATAGTCACCTGAATGGTCTCTCTGTGGTTCTGTATGTCACCTGAATGGTCACTCTGTGGCCCTGTGATGTCACATGAAGTGTCTCTCTGTGGCTTGTGATGACATGTGAAGATCTCTCTGTGATCTGTGATGTCACCTGAAGGGTCTCTCTGTGGTTCTGTGATGTCAACTTAAGGTTCACTCTGTGTCTCTCTGATGTCACATGAAGGGTCTTTCCAGTGGCTCTGTGAGGTGACCTGAAGTGTCCTTCCTGTTGCTCTGTAATGTCACCAATAGTGCCTTTCCTGTGGCTCTGTGACCTCACCAGAAGGGACTATCATGCACTTCTGTGATATCACAAAATCTTTCATTCCTGTGGCTCTGTGATATCTCCTGGAGATTCACTCCTATGCCTCTGTGATGTCATCAGAAAGGTTTTCTCTTGGTTCAGTGATGTCACCTGAAGAGTCTCGAAGTGGCTTTGTATTGTCACCTGAATGGTCTCTCTGTGGTTCTGTGATGTCACCAGAAATGTTTCTCTGTGGATCTGTGATGTCACCTGAAGTGTCTCTCTGTGGCTTGTGATGTCACCTGAATTTCTCTCTGGGATCTGTGATGTCAACTAAAGGGTCTCTCTGTGGCTTTGTGATGTCACTTGAAGCGTCTCTCTGTGGCTCTCTGATGTCAACCGAAGGGTCTCTCTGTGGTACTGTGATGTCACCTGAATGGTCTCTCTGTGGCTCTGTGATGGCACATGAAGTGTCTCTCTTTGGTTCTGTGATGCCTCTGGAATGGTCTCTCTGTGGCTCTGTGATATCAACTGAGTGGTCTCTCTGCGGCTCTGTGATGTCACCTCAATGGTCTCTCTGTGGCTCTGTGATGTCACCTGATGGGCCTGTCTGTGCTCTGTGAGATCACCTGAAGGGTCTCTCGGTGGCTCTGTGATGTCACTGAGGTGTCTCTCTGTGGCTCTGTGATGTCAACTGAAGGGTCTCTCTGTGGCTCTGTGATGTCACTGAAAGGTCTCTCTGTGGATCTCTGATGTCAACTGAAGGGTCTCTCTGTGGCTCTGTGATGTCAACTGAAGGATCTCTCTGTGTCTCTATGATGTGACATGAAGTTATCTCTGTGGATCTGTGGTGTCAACTGAATTGTCTCTGTGTGGCTCTGTGATGTCACCTGAAGAGTCAATCTGTGGTTCTGTGATGTCACTTGAAAAGTCTCTTTGTGGCTCTGTGAAGTCTCCTGATGTGTCTCCCTTGATCTGGGTTGTCAATTGATGTGATTTCTGTGGCTCTGTGATGTCCCCTGAAGGGTCTCTCTGTGGTTCTGTGATGTCACCTGAAGGGTCTCTGTGTGGTTCTCTGATATCACCTGTAGGATCTCTCTGTGTTTCTGTGATGTCACCTGATAGGACTCTCTGTGGCTCTGTGATATCACTGAAGGGTCTCTTTGTGGTTCTGTGATGTCACCTGAAGGGTCTCTGTGTGTTTCCCTGATATCACCTGAAAAATCTCTCTGTGGGTCTGTGATGTCTCCTGGTGATTAACTCCTATGCCTCCGTAATGTCACCTGAAGGGTGTCTCAGTGGATTGCTGATGTCAACTGAAGGGTCTCTCTGTGGCTCTGAGATATCAACTGAAGGGGTTTTTCTATGGCTCTGTGATATCACCTGAAGTTCTCTCTGTGGATCTGTGATGGCAACTGAAGTGTCTCTCTGTGTCTCTGTGATGTCACCAGAAGTGTCTCTCTGTGGTTCTGTGATGTCACCTGAGTGTCTCTCTGTTCACCTGAGTGTCTCTCTGTTGCTCAGTGATGTCAACTGAAGGGTCTATCTGTGGATCTTGATGTCAAATGAAGGATCTCTCTTTTGTTCTATGATGTCACATGATTGGTCTCTCTGTGGCTTTGTGATGTCACTTGAAGCGTCTCTCTGTGGATATTGAAGTCAACTAAAGGATCTCTCTGTGGATCTTGATGTCAACTGAAGAATCTCTGTGGTTCTGTGCTGTCACCTGAATAGACTCTCTGTGGCTCTGTGAGATCACCTGAAGGGTCTGTCTGTGGCTCTGTGATGTAATTAAGGGTCTCTCTGTGGCTCTGTGATGTCACTCAATGGTCTCTCTGTGGATCTCTGATGTCAAGTGAAGGGTCTATGTGGTTCTGTGATGTCAACTGAAGGGTCTCTCTGTGGCTCTGTGATCCAACCTGAAGTTCTCTCTGTGGATCTGTGATGTCATCTGAAGGGTCTCTCTGTGACTCTGTGATGTCAACTGAAGAGTCTCTCTGTGGTTCTGTGATGTCACAAGAAGGGACTCTCTGTGGTTCTTGACATCAGCTGAATGGTGTCTCTGTGGCTCTGTGATGTCAACTGAATTGTCTCTCTCTGGCTCTGTTTTGTCACCTGAACGTTCTCTCTGTGGATCTGTGAGATCACCAGAACGGTCTGTCTTGGCTCTGTGATGTCACTGTAGGGTCTCACTGTGGCTCTGTGATGTCACTGAAGGTTCTCTCTTTGGATCTCTGATGTCAACTGAAGGGTCTCTCTGTGGTTCTGTGATGTCAACTGAAGTGTCTCTCTGTGACTCTGTGATGTCACCTGAAGAGTCTCTCTGTGGTTCTGTGATGTCACCTGAAAAGACTCTCTGTAGTTATGTGAAGTCACCTGAAGAGACTCTCTGTGGCTCTGTGATGTCATCTGAAGGGTCTCTTTTGGTTCTGTGATGTCACATGAATGGTCTCTCTGTGGTTCTGTGATGTCACCTGAAAGGTCACTCTGTGGCTCTGTGATGTCACCTGTATTGTCTCTCTGTGGCTCTGTGATGTCACCTGAAGGATCTCTCTGTGGCACTGTGAGATCACCTGAAGGGTCTCTCTGTGGCTCTGTGATGTCACATGAAGGGTCTTTCCAGTGGCTCTGTGATGTCACCTGAAGTGTCTTTCCTGTTGCTCTGTGTTGTCACCAATAGTGCCTTTCCTGTGGCTCTGTGACTTCACCAGAAGGGACTATCATGCACTTCTGTGATATCACCAAAATTGTCATTCCTGTGGCTCTGTGATATCTCCTGGAGATTCACACCTATGCCTCTGTGATGTCACCAGAAAGGTCTTTCTCTTGGTTCAGTGATGTCACCTGAAGAGTCTCGAAGTGGCTTTGTATTGTCACCGGAATGGTCTCTCTGTGGTTCTGTGATGTCACCTGAAATGTTTCTCTGTGGATCTGTGATGTCACCTGAAGTGTCTCTCTGTGGCTTGTGATGTCACCTGAATTTCTCTCTGGGATCTGTGATGTCAACTAAAGGGTCTCTCTGTGGCTCTGTGATGTCACATGAAGGGTCTCTCTGTGGCTCTATGATGTCAACTGAAGGGTCTCTCTGTGGCTCTGTGATATCAACTGAAGGTCTCTCTGTGGCTCTGTGATGTCACCCGAATGTTTTCTCTGTGGCTCTGTGATGTCACATGAAGTGTCTCCCTTTGTTCTTTGATGTCACTGGAATGGTCTGTCTGTGGCTCTGTGATATCAACTGAATGGTCTCTCTGTGGCTCTGTGATGTCAACTGAAGGGTCTCTCTGTGACTCTGTGATGTCACCTGAAGAGTCTCTCTGTGGCTCTGTGATGTCACCTGAAGGGTCTCTCTGTTGCTCTGTGATGTCACATGAATGGTCTCTCTGTGGTTCTTTGATGTCACCTGAGTGGTCTCTGTTTGGCTCTGTGATGTCAACTGAATGGTCTCTCATGGCTCTAAGATGTCACCTGAATGGTCACTCTGAGGCTCTGGGATGTCACCTGAAGGATCTCTCTGTGGCTCTGATATGTCTCCTGAAGTTCTCTCTGTGATCTGTGATGTCAACGAAAGGGTCCCACTGTGGCTCTGTGATGTCACAAGAAGATTCTCTCTGTGGTTCTTGATATCACCTGAATGGTCTCAATGTGGCTCTGTGATGTCAACTGAATGGTCTCTCTGTGGCTCTGTGATGCATCTGAAGGGCCTCTCTGTGGCTCTGTGAGATCACCTGAAGGGTCTCTCTGTGGCTCTGTGATGTCACCTGAAAAGTCTTTCCTGTTACTCTGAGATGTCACCATTAGTGGCTTTCCTGTGCCTCTGTGACATCACCAGATTTGTCTATCATGCGCCTCTGTGATATCACCAAAATTGTCATCCCTGTGGATCTGTGATGTCTCCTGGAGATTCACTCCTATGCCTCTGTGATGTCACCTGAAGGGTCTCTCTCTTTGTTCAGTGATATCACTTGACGAGTCTCGTAGTGGCTTTGTATAGTCACCTGAATGGTCTCTCTGTAGTTCTGTGATGTCACCTGAATGGTCACTCTGTGGCTCTGTGACGTCACCTGAAGTGTCTCTCTGTGGCTTGTGATGTCACGTGAAGATCTCTCTGTGATCTGTGATGTCACCTGAAGGGTCTCTCTGTGGAGGTGTTATGTCACCTTAAGGATCTCTCTGTGTCTCTGTGATGTCACATGTAGGGTCTTTATAGTGGCTCTGGGAGGTCACCTGAAGTGTCTTTCCTCTTGCTCTGTGATGTCACCAATAGTGCCTTTCCTGTGGCTCTGTGACCTCAACAGATGTGACTATCATGCACTTCTGTGATATCACCAAAACTGTCATTCCTGTGTCTCTGTGATATCTCCTGGAGATTCACACCTATGCCTCTGTGATGTCACCAGAAGGGTCTCTCTCTTGGTTCAGTGATGTCACCTGAAGAGTCTTGATGTGGCTTTGTATTGTCACCTGAATGGTCTCTCTGTGGTTCTGTGATGTCACCTGAAAGGTCTCTCTGTGGCTCTGTGATGTCACCTGAAGTGTCTGTCTGTGGCTTGTGATATCACCTGAAGTTCTCTCTGGGATCTGTGATGTCAACTGAAGGGTCTCTCTGTGACTCTGTGATGTCAACTGAAAGGTCTCTCTGTGGATCTCTGATGTCAAATGTAAGGTCTCTCTGTGGATCTCTGATATCAACTGAAGGGTCTGTCTGTGGCTCTGTGATGTCACTGCAGGGTCTCGCTGTGGCTCTGTGATTTCACCTGAAGTGTCTCTCTGTGGCTTGTGATGTCACCTGAAGTTCTCTCTGGGATCTGTGATGTCAACTGAAGGATCTCTCTGTGATTCTTGACGTCAGCTGAATGGTGTCTTTGACTCTGTGATGTTACCTGAAGGGTCTCTCTGTGGCTCTGTGAGATCACCAGAAGGGTCTGTCTGTGGCTCTGTGATGTCAACTGAAGGGTCTCTCTTTGGATCTCTGATGTCAACTGAAGGGTCTCTCTGTGGTTCTGTGATGTCAACTGAAGTGTCTCTCTGTGGCTCTGTGATCTCACCTGAATTCTCTCTGTGGATCTGTGATGTCAACTGAAGGGTATCTCTGTGTCTGTGATGTTACCTGAAGAGTCTCTCTGTGGTTCAGTGATGTCACCTGATGGGACTGTCTGTGGCTCTGTGATATCACTGAAGGTTCTCTCTGTGGTTCTGTGATGTCACCTGAAGGGTCTCTGTGTGTTTCTCTGATATCACCTGAAAAGTCTCTCTGTGGCTCTGTGATGTCTCCTGGAGATTCACTCCTATACCTCTGTGATGTCACCTGAAGGGACCTTTTGTGCATCTCTGATGTCAACTGAAAGTCTCTCTGTGGCTCTGTGATATCAACTGAAGTGTTTCTGTTTCACTGTGGCTCTGTGATGTCTCCTGAAGCTCTCTCTGTGGCTCTGTGATGGCAACTGAAGTGTCTCTCTGTGTCTCTGTGATGTCACCAGAAGTCTCTCTGTGGTTCTGTGATGTCACCTGAGTGTCTCTCTGTTGCTTTGTGATGTCACCTGAATGGGTCTCTTTTTGCTCTGTTATGTCAACTGAATGGTCTCTCTTGGCTCTATGATGTCACCTGAAGGGTCACTCTGAGGCTCTGTGAGATCACCTGAAGGGCTCTCTGTCTCTGTGATGTCACCTGAAACGTCTTTCCTGTTGCTATGAGATGTCACCATTAGTGGATTTCCTGTGCCTCAGTGACATCAGCAGATTTGTCTATAATGTGCCTCTGTGATATCACCAAAATTGTCATTCCTGTGGCTCTGTGATGTCTCCTGGAGAATCACTCCTATGCCTCTGGTTTGTCACATGAAGGATCTCTCTCTTGGTTCAGTGATATCACCTGAAGTGTCTCGTAGTGGCTTTGTATAGTCACCTGAATGGTCTCTCTGTGGTTCTGTGATGTCACCTGAAAGGTCACTCTGTGGCTCTGTGATGTCACCTGAAGTGTCTCTCTGTGGCTTGTGATGAAACGTGAAGATCTCTCTGTGATCTGTGATGTCACCTGAAGGGTCTATCTGTGGCTGTGTTATGTCACCTTAAGGATCTCTCTGTGTCTCTGTGATGTCACATGAAGGGTCTTTCCAGTGGTTCTGTGATGTCACATGAATTTCTTTCCTGTCGCTCGGTGATGTCACCAATAGTGCCTTTCCAGTGGCTCTGTGACCTCACCAGAAGGGACTATCATGAACTTCTGTGATATCAGAAAAACTGTCATTCCTGTGGCTCTGTGATATCTCCTGGAGATTCACTCATATGCATCTATGATGTCACCAGAAGTGTCTGTCTCTTGGTTCAGTGATGTCACCTGAAGTGTCTCCAAGTGGTTTGTATTATCTCCTGAATGGTATTTCTGTGGTTCTGTGATGTCACCTGAAATGTTTCTCTGTGGATCTGTGATGTCACCTGAATTGTCTCTCTGTGGCTTGTGATGTCACCTGAATTTCTCTCTGGGATCTGTGATGTCAAATAAAGGGTCTCTCTGTGGCTCTGTGATGTCACCTGAAGGGCCTCTCTGTGGCTCTCTGATGTCAACTGAATGTTCTCTCTGTGGTTCAGTGATATCAACTGAAGAGTCTCTCTGTGGCTCTGTGATGTCACATGAATGGTCTCTCTGTGGTTCTGTGATGTCACCTGAAAAGACTCTCTGTGGCTCTGTGATGTCACATGAAGGGTCTCTCTGTGGCTCTGTGATGTCAACTGAATGGTCTCTCTGTGGCTCTGTTATATCATCTGAAGGGCCTCTCTGTGGCTCTGTGAGATCACCTGAAGTGTCTCTCTTTGGCTTTGTGATGTCACTGAAGGGTCTCTCTGTGGCTCTGTGATGTCACATTATGTTATCTCTGTGGATCTGTTGTCAACTGAATTGTCGCTGTGTGGCTCTATGATGTCACCTGAAGAGTCAATCTGTGGTTCTGTGATGTCACCTGAATGGTCTCTTTGTGGCTCTGTATTGTCTCTCTGTGGCTCTGTGATGTCACCTGAAGGGCCTCTCTGTGGCTCTGTGAGACCACCTGAAGGGTCTCTCTGTGGCTCTGTGATGTCACTGAAGTTTCGTTCCAGTGGCTCTGTGATGTCACCTGAAGTGTCTTTCCTGTTGCTCTGTGATGTCACCAATAGTGCCTTTCCTGTGGCTCTGTGACTTCACCAGAAGGGTCTATCATGCACTTCTGTGATATCACCAAAATTGTCATTCTTGTGGCTCTGTGATATCAAATGAAGGGTCTCTCTTTGGCTCTGTGATGTCACCTGAATGGTCTGTCTGTGGCTCTGTGATGTCACATGAAGTGTCTCTCTTTGGTTCTGTGATGTCACCGGAAAGGTCTCTCTGTGGCTCTGAGATGTCAACTGAATGGTCTCTCTGCATATCTGTGATGTCACCTGAATCATCTCTCTGTGGCTCTGTAATGTCACATGAAGCATCACTCTGTGGATCTGTGATGTCACCTGAAGTTTCTCTCTGTGGCTCTGACATGTCACCTGAAGTTCTCACTGTGATTTGTGATGTAAACTGAAGAGTCTCACTGTGGCTCTGTGATGTCAAAAGAAGGGTCTCTCTGTGGTTCTTGACATCAGCTGAATGGTGTCTCTGTGGCTCTGTGATGTCAACTGAATGGTCTCTCTGTGGCTCTGTGATGTCAACTGAAGGGTTTCTCTGTAGCTCTGTGATCTCACCTGAAGTTCTCTCTGTGGATCTGTGATATCAACTGATGGGTATCTCTGTGACTCTGTGATGTCACCTGAAGAGTCTCTCTGTGGTTTTGTGATGTCACCTTAAAGACTCTCTGTGGCTCTGTGATGTCACCTGAAGGGTCTCTCTGTGGCTCTGTGATGTCACATGAATGGTCTCTCTGTGGTTCGGGTTTGTCACCTGAATTGTCTCTTTGTGGCTTTGTCAGGTCACCTGAATGGTCTCTCTGTGGCTCTGTGATGTCACCTGAAGGGACACTCTGTGGCCCTGTGATGTCACCTGAAGGTTCTCTCTGTGGCTCTGATATGTCACCTGAAGTTCTCACTGTGATCTGTAAGGTCATCAGAGGGTCTCACTGTGGCTCTCTGATGTCACAAGAAGGGCCTCTCTGTGGTTCTTGATATCACCTGAATGGTCTCTCTGTGGCTCTGTGATGTCAACTGAATGGTCTCTCTGTGGCTCTGTTATGTCATCTGAAGGGACTCTCTGTGGCTCTGTGAGATCACCTGAATGGTCTCTCTGTGGCTCTGTGATGTCACTGAAGGGTCTCTCTTTGACTCTGTGATGTCGCATGATGTTATCTCTGTGGTTCTGTGGTGTCAACTGAATTGTCTCTGTGTGGCTCTATGATGTCACCTGAAGAGTCAATCTGTGGTTCTGTGATGTCACCTGAATGGTCTCTTTGTGGCTCTGTGATGTCAACTGTATTGTCTCTCTGTGGCTCTGTGATGTCACCTCAAGGGCCTCTCTGAGTCTCTGTGAGACCCCTGAAGGTTCTCTCTGTGGCTCTGTGATGTCACTGAATGTTTGTTCCAGTGGCTCTGTGATGTCACCTTAAGTGTCTTTCCTGTTGCTCTGTGATGTCACCAATAGAGCCTTTCCTATGGCTCTGTGACTTCACCTGAAGGGTCTATCATGCACTTCTGTGATATCACCAAAATTGTCATTCCTGTGGCTCTGTGATATCAACTGAAGGGTATCTCTTTGGCTCTGTGATGTCACCTGAATGGTCTCTCTGTTGCTCTGTGATGTCACTTGAAGTGTCTCTCTTTGGTTCTGTATTGTCACCGGAATGGTCTCTCTATGGCTCTGTGTTGTCAACTGAATGGTTTCTCTGTGGCTGGGTGAGATCTCCTGAAGGGTCTGTCTGTGGCTCTGTGATGTAATGAAGGGTCTCTCTGTGTCTCTGTGATGTCACTGAAGGGTCTCTCTGTGGATCTCTGATGTCAACTGAAGGGTCTCTCGGTGGATCTGTGATGTCATCTGAAGGGTCTCTCGGTTACTCTGTGATGTCACCTGAAGAGTCTCTCTGTGTCTCTGTGATGTCACATGTAGGGTCTTTCCATTGGCTCTGGGATGTCACCTGAAGTGTCTTTCCTCTTGCTCTGTGATCTCACCAATAGTGCCTTTCCTGTAGCTCTGTGACCTCAACAGAAGGGTCTATCATGCACTTCTGTGATATCACCAAATCTGTCATTCCTGTGGCTCTGTGATATCTCCTGGAGATTCACTCCTATGCCTCTGTGATGTCACCAGAAGGTTCTCTCTTGGTTCAGTGATGTCACCTGAGGGGTCCCGAAGTGGCTTTGTATAGTCACCTGAATGGTCTCTCTGTGGTTCTGTGATGTCACCTGAAAAGTCTCTCTGTGGCTCTGTGATGTCTCCTGATGTGTATCCCTTGGCTCTGCGATCTCAATTGATGTGTTTTCTGTGGCTCTGTGATGTCATCTGAAGAGTCTCTCTGTGGTTCTGTGATGTCACCTGAAAAGTCTCTTTGTGGCTCTGTGATGTCTCCTGGAGATTCATTCCTATGCCTCTGTGATGTAACCTGAAGGGTCTCTCTGTGTCTCTGTGATGTCAACAGAAGAGTCTCTCTGTGGTTCAGTGATGTCACCTGAGTGTCTGTCTGTGGCTCTGTGATGTCACCAGAAGAGTCTCTCTGTGGTTCTGTGATGTCACCTGAGTGTCTCTCTGTGGGTCTGTGATGTCACCTGAAGAGTCTCTGTGGATCTTGATGTCAAATTAAGGATCTCTCTCTTGGTTCTGTGATGTCACCTGAGTGTCTCTCTGTGGCTCTGTGATGTCACCAGAAGAGTCTCTCTGTGGTTCTGTGATGTCACCTGAGTGTCTCTCTGTGGGTCTGTGATGTCACCTGAAGAGTCTCTGTGGATCTTGATGTCAAATTAAGGATCTCGCTCTTGGTTCTGTGATGTCACCTGAAGTGTCTCTCTGTGTCTCTGTGATGTCACATGTAGGGTCTTTCCAGTGGCTCTGGGGTGTCACCTGAAGTGTCTTCCTCTTGCTCTGTGATCTCACCAATAGTGCCTTTCCTGTAGCTCTGTGACCTCACCAGAAGGGTCTATCATGCAATTCTGTGATATCACCAAAACTGTCATTCCTGTGGCGCTGTGATATCTCCTGGAGCTTCACTCCTATGCCTCTGTGATGTCACCAGAAGTGTCTCTCTCTTGGTTCAGTGATGTCACCTGAGGAGTCTCGAAGAGGCTATGTATTGTCACCTGAATGGTCTCTATGTGGTTCTGTGATTTCACCAGAAAGGTCTCTCTGTGGCTCTGTGATGTCACCTGAAGCGTCTCTCTGTGGCATGTGATGTCACCTGAAGTTCTCTCTCGGATATGTGATGTCAAATGAAGGGTCTCTCTGTGGCTCTGTGATATCAACTGAAGGGTCTGTATTTGGCTCTGTGATGTTACCTGAATGGTCTCTCTGTGGCTCTTTGAGATCACCTGAATTGTCTCTCTTTGGTTCTGTGATGTCACCGGAATGGTTTCTCTGTGGCTCTGTGATGTCTAATGAATATTCTCTCTGCGGCTCTGTGATGTGACCTGAATAGTCTCTCTGTGGCTCTGTGATGTCACCAGAAGGGTCACACTGTGGATCTGTCATGTCACTTGAAGGTTCTCTCTGTGGCTCTGATATGTCACCTGAAGTTCTCACTGTGATCTGTGATGTCAACTTAATTGTCTCTGTGTGGCTCTGTGATGTCACCTGAAGAGTCAATCTGTGGTTCTGTGATGTCACCTGAAAAGTCTCTCTGTGGCTCTGTGATGTCTCCTGATGTGTCTCCCTTGGCTCTGGGATGTCAATTGATGTGTTTTCTGTGGCGCTGTGATGTCCCCTGAATGGTCTCTCGGTGGTTCTGTGATGTCACCTGAAGGGTCTCTGTGTAGTTCTGTGATATCACCTGTAGGTTCTCTCTGTGGTTCTGTGATGTCACCTGATGTGACTCTATGTGGTTCTGTGATATCACTGAAGGGTCTCTCTGTGGTTCTGTGATGTCACCTGAAGGGTCTCTGTGTGTTTCTCTGATATCAACTGAAAAGTCTCTCTGTGGCTCTGTGATATCTCCTGGAGATTCACTCCTAAGACTCTGTAATGTCACCTGAAGGGTCTCTCTGTGGATCTCTGATGTCAACTGAAGGGTCTCTCTGTGGCTCTGTGATATCAACTGAAGGTGTTTCTCTGTGGCTCTGTGATGACACCTGAAGTTCTCTCTGTGGCTCTGTGATGGCACCTGAAGTGTCTCTCTGTGTCTCTGTGATGTCACCAGAAGAGTCTCTCTGTGGTTCTGTGGTGTCACCTGAGTGTCTCTCTGTTGCTCGGTGATGTCACCTGAAGTGTCTCTCTGTGGATCTTGATGTCAAATGAAGGATCTCTCTTTGGTTCTGTGATGTCAACTTAATGGTCTATCTGTGGCTCTGTGATGTCACTTGAAGCATCTCTCTGTGGATCTTGCAGTCAACTGAAGGATCTCTCTGTGGATCTTGATGTCAACTGAAGGATCTGTCTGTGGTTCTGTGATGTCACCTGTATAGTCTCTCTGTGGCTCTGTGAGATCACCTGAAGGGTCTGTCTGTGGCTCTGTGATGTAATGAAGGGATTCTCTATGGCTCTGTGATGTCACTGAAGGGTCTCTCTGTGGATCTGTCATGTCAACTGCAGGGTCTCTGTGGTTCTGTGATGTCAACTGAAGGGTCTCTCTGTGGCTCTGTGATCTAACCTGAAGTTTTCTCTGTGGATCTGTGATGTCATCTGAAGTGTCTCTCTGTGACTCTGTGATATCATCTAAAGAGTCTCTCTGTGGTTCTGTGATGTCAACTGAATGGTCTCTCAGGGGCTCTGTGATGTCATCTGAAGTGCCTCTCTGTGGCTCTGTGATATCACTGAAGTTTCTTTCTGTGGCACTGTGATGTCACATGAAGTTATCTCTGTGGATCTGTGGTGTCAATTGAATTGTCTCTGTGTGGCTCTGTGATGTCACCTGAAGAGTCAATCGGTTGTTCTGTGATGTCACCTGAAAAGTCTCTCTGTGGCTCTGTGATGTCTCCTGTAGATTCACTCCTATGCCTCTGTGATGTCACCTGAAGGGCCTCTCTGTGGATCTCTGATGTCAACTGAAGTGTCTCTCTGTGTCTCTGTGATGTCACCTGAAGTGTCTCTCTGTGGATCTTGAAGCCAAATGAAGGATCTCTCTTTGGTTCTGTGATGTCACCTGAATGGTCTCTCTGTGGCTCTGTGATGTCACTTGAAGCGTCTCCCTATGGAACTTGAAGTCAACTGAAGGATCTCTCTGTGGATCTTGATGATAACTGAAGGATCTCTCTGTGGTTCTGTGATGTCACCTGAATGGTCTCTCTGTGGCTGTGTGAGATCACCTGAAGGGTGTGTCTGTGGCTCTGTGATGTAATGAAGGGTCTCTCTGTGTCTCTGTGATGTCACTGAAGGGTCTCTCTGTGGATCTCTGATGTCAACTGAAGCATCTCTCTGTGGATCTGTGATGTCATCTGAAGGGTCTCTCAGTGACTCTGTGATGTCACCTGAAGAGTCTCTCAGTGGATCTTGATGTCAAATGAAGGATCTCTCTTTGGTTGTGTGATGTCACCTGAATGTTCTCTCTTTGGCTCTGTGATGTCACTTGAAGCATCTCTCTGTGGATCTTGCAGTCAACTGAAGGATCTCTCTGTGGATCTTCATGTCACCTGATGGGACTCTCTGTGGCTCTGTGATATCACTGAAGGGTCTCTCTGTGGTTCTGTGATGTCACCTGAAGGGTCTCTGTGTGTTTCTCTGATATCAACTGAAAAGTCTCTCTGTGGCTTTGTGATGTCTCCTGGAGATTCACTCCTAAGCCTCTGTAATGTCACCTGAAGGTCTCTCTGTGGATCTCTGATGTCAACTGAAGGGTCTCTCTGTGGATCTTGATGTCAACTGAAGGATCTCTCTGTGGTTCTGTGATGTCACCTGAATAGTCTCTCTGTGGCTCTGTGAGATCACCTGAAGGGTCTGTCTGTGGCTCTGTGATGTAATGAAGAGTATCTCTATGGCTCTGTGATGTCACTGAAGGGTCTCTCTGTGGATCTGTGATGTCAACTGCAGGGTCTCTGTGGTTCTGTGATGTCAACTGAATAGTCTCTCTGTGGCTCTGTGATCTAACCTGAAGTTCTCTAGGTGGATCTGGGATGTCATCTGAAGGTTCTCTCTGTGACTCTGTGATATCATCTGAGAGTCTCTCTGTGGTTCTGTGATGTCAACTGAAAAGACTCTCTGTGGCTCTGTGATGTCACCTGAATGGTCTCTCAGAGGCTCTGTGATGTCATCTGAAGGGCCTTGCTGTGGCACTGTGAGATCACCTGAAGGGTCTGTCTGTGGCTCTGTGATGTCACTGAAGTGTCTTTCTGTGGCTCTGTGATGTCACATGAAGTTATCTCTGTGGATCTGTGGTGTCAATTGAATTGTCTCTGTGTGGCTCTGTGATGTCACCTGAAGAGTCAATCGGTGGTTCTGTGATGTCACCTGAAAAGTCTCTCTGTGGCTCTGTGATATCTCCTGATGTGTCTCCCTTGACTCTGGGATCTCAATTGATGTGTTTTCTGTGGCTAGGTGATGTCATCTGAAGGGTCTCTCGGTGGTTATGTGATGTCACCTGAAGGGTCTCTTTGTGGTTCTGTGATATCACCTGAAAAGTCTCTTTGTGGCTCTGGGATGTCTCCTGGAGATTCACTCCTATGCCTCTGTGATGTAACCTGAAATGTCTCTCTGTGGATCTCTGATGTCAACTGAAGGGTCTCTCTGTGGCTCTGTGATATCAACTGAAGGGTTTCCCTCTGGCTCTGTGATGTCACCTGAAGTTCTCTCTGTGGATCTGTGATGTAACCTGAAGTGTCTCTCTGTTGCTCTGTGATGTCACCTGAAGAGTCTCTCTGTGGATCTTGATGTCAAATGAAGGATCTCTCTTTGGTTCTGTGATGTCACCTGAATGTTCTCTCTGTGGCTCTGTGATGTCACTTGAAGCGTCTCTCTGTAGATCTTGAAGTCAACTGAAGGATCTCTCTGTGGATCTTCATGTCAAATGAAGGATCTCTCTGTGGTTCTGTGATGTTACCTGAATGGTCTCTCTGTGGCTTTGTGAGATCACCTGAAGGGTCTCTCTGTGGTTCTGTGATGTCAACTGAAAGGTGTCTCTGTGGCTCTGTGATATCACCTGAAGTTCTCTCTGTGGATCTGTGATGTCAACTGAAGGGTATCTATGTGAATCTGTGATGTCACCTGAAGAGTCTCTCTGTGGTTCTGTGATGTCACCTGAAAGACTCTCTGTAGCTCTGTGATGTCACCTGAAGGGTCTCTCTGTGGCTCTGTGATGTCACATGAATGGTCTCTCTGTGGTTCTGTGATGTCACCTGAATTGTCTCTTTGTGGCTCTGTGATGTCACCTCAATTGTCTCTCTGTGGCTCTGTGATGTCACCTGAAGGGTCACTCTTTGGCTTTGTGATGTCACCTGCAGTTTCTCTCTGTGGCTCTGATATGTCACCTGAAGTTCTCACTGTGATCTGTGATGTCAACGGAAGGGTCTCACTTTGGCTCTGTGATGTCACAAGAAGGGTCTCTCTGTGGTTCTTGACGTCAGCTGAATGGTGTCTCTGAGGCTCTGTGATGTCAACTGAATGGTCTATCTGTGGCTCTGTTATGTCATCTGAAGGGCCCTCTGTGTGACTGTGAGATCACCTGAAGTGTCTCTCTTTGGCTCTGTGATGTCACTCAAGGGTCTCTCTGTGTCTCTGTGATGTCATATGAAGTTATCTCTGTGGATCTGTGGTCTCAAATGAATTGTCTCTTTTGGCTCTATGATGTCACCTGAAGAATCACTCTGTGGTTCTGTGATGTCACCTGAAAAGTCTCTCTGTGGCTCTGTGATGTCTCCTGATGTGTCTCCCTTGGCTGTGGGATGTCAATTGAGGTGTTTTCTCTGGCTCTGTGATGTCATCTGAAGGGTTTCCCTGTGGTTCTGTGATGTCACCTGAAGGGTCTCTGTGTGGTTCTGTGATAACACCTGTAGGATCTCTCTGTGGTTCTGTGATGTCACCTGATGGGACTGTGTGTGGCTCTGTGATATCAATAAAGGGTCTCTCTGTGGTTCTGTGATGTCACCTGAAGGGTCTCTGTGTGGTTCTGTGATATCACCTGAAAAGACACTCTGTGGCTCTGTGATGTCTCCTGGAGATTCACTCCTATGCCTCTGTGATGTCACATGAAGGGTCTCTCTCTTGGTTCAGTGATGTCACCTGATGAGTCTCGAAGTGGATTTGTATTGTCACCTGAATGTTCTCTCTGTGGTTCTGTGATGTCACCTGAAAGATCTCTCTGTGGCTCTGTTATGTCACCTGAAGTGTCCCTCTGTGGCTTGTGATGTCACCTGAAGTTCTCTCTGGGATCTGTGATGTCTCCTGAAGGGTCTCTCTGTGGCTCTCTGATGTCAACTGAAAGGTCTCTCTGTTTCTCTGTGATATCAACTGAAGGGTCTCTCTTTGGCTATGTGATGTTACCTGAATGGTCTCTCTGTGGCTCTGTGATGTCACCTGAAGAGTCAATCGGTGGTTCTGTGATGTCACCTGAAAAGTCTCTCTGTGGCTCTGTGATGTCTCCTGATGTGTCTCCCTTGTCTCTGGAATCTCAATTGATGTGTTTTCTGTGGCTCGGTGATGTTATCTGAAGGATCTCTCTGTGGTTCTGTGATGTCACCTGAAGGGTGTCTGTGTGGTTCTTGATATCACCTGAAAAGTCTCTTTGTGGCTCTGTGATGTCTTCTGGGGATTCACTCCTATGCCTCTGTATGTCACCTTAAGTGTCTCTCTGTGGATCTCTGATGTCAACTGAAGGGTCTCTCTGTGGCTCTGTGATATCAACTGAAGTGTTTCTCTGTGGCTCTGTGATGTCAGCTGAAGTTCTCTCTGTGGATCTGTGATGGCAACTGAAGTGTCTCTCTGTGTCTCTGTGATGTCACCAGAAGAGTCTCTCTGTGGTTCTGTGATGTCACCTGAGTGTCTCTCTGTTGCTCTGTGATGTCACCTGAAGAGTCTCTCTGTGGATCTTGATGTCAAATGAAGGATCTCTCTTTGGTTCTGTGATGTCACCTGAATGTTCTCTCTGTGGCTCTGTGATGTCACTTGAAGCATCTCTCTGTGGATCTTGAAGTCAACTGAAGGATCTCTCTGTGGATCTTGATGTCAAATGAAGGATCTCTCTGTGGTTCTGTGATGTCACCTGAATGATCTCTCTGTGGCTCTGTGAGATCACCTGAAGTGTCTCTCTGTGGTTCTGTGATGTCAACTGAAGGGTGTCTCTGTGTCTCTGTGATCTCACCTGAAGTTCTCTCTGTGGATCTGTGATGTCAACTGAAGGGTATCTCTGTGAATCTGTGATGTCACCTGAAGAGTCTCTCTGTGGTTCTTTGATGTCAACTGAAAGACTCTCTGTAGCTCTGTGATGTCACCTGAAGGGTCTCTCTGTGGCTCTGTGATGTCACATGAATGGTCTCTCTGTGGTTCTGTGATGTCACCTGAATTGTCTCTTTGTGGCTCTGTGATGTCACCTGAATTGTCTCTCTGTGGCTCTGTGATGTCACCTGAAGGGTCACTCTTTGGCTCTGTGATGTCACCTGAAGGTTCTCTCTGTGGCTCTGTTATGTCACCTGAAGTTCTCACTGTGATCTGTGATTTCAACGGAATGGTCTCACTGTGGCTCTGTGATGTTACAAGAAGGGTCTCTCTGTGGTTCTTGAAGTCAGCTGAATGGTGTCTCTGTGGCTCTGTGATGTCAACTGAATGGTCTCTCTGTGGCTCTGTTATTTCATCTCAAGTGCCCTCTGTGGGTCTGTGAGATCACCTGAAGTGTCTCTCTTTGGCTCTGTGATGTCACTGAAGGGTCTCTCTGTGTCTCTGTGATGGCATATGAAGTTATCTCTGTGGATCTCTGGTGTCAACTGAATTGTCTCTGTTTGGCTCTATGATGTCACCTGAAGAGTCAATCTGTGGCTCTGTGATGTCTCCTGATGTGTCTCCCTTGGCTGTGGGATGTCAATTGAGGTGTTTTCTCTGGCTCTGTGATGTCATCTGAAGGGTTTCCCTGTGGTTCTGTGATGTCACCTGAAGGGTCTCGGTGTGGCTCTGTGAGATCTCCTGAAGTGTCTCTCTGAGGCTCTGAGATGTAACATGGAGTTATCTCTTGGATATGTGGTGTCAACTGAATTGTCGCTGTTTGGCTCTGTGATGTCACCTGAAGAGCCAATCTGTGGTTCTGTGATGTCACCTGAAAAGTCTATCTGTGACCCTGTGATGTATCGTGATGTGTCTCCCTTGGATCCGGGATGTCAATTGATATGTTTCTCTGTGTCTCTGTTATGTCACCTGAAGGGTCTCTCTGTGGTTCTGTGATGTCACCTGAAGGGTCTCTTTGTGGCTGTGTGATATCAACTGAATAGTCTCTCTGTGGCTCAGTGATGTCACCTGAAGGGCCTCTGTGTGGCTGTGTGAGATCACCTGAAAGTTCTCTCTGTGGCTCTGTGATGTCACTGAAGTGTCTCTCTGTGGCTCTGTGATGTCAACTGAAGGGTCTCCTGTGGCTCTGTGAGGTCACTGAAAGGTCTCTCTGTGGATCTCTGATGTCAACTGAAGGGTCTCTGTGTGTTTCTCTGATATCACCTGAAAAGTCTCTCTGTGGCTCTGTGATGTCTCCTGGAGAATCACTCCTATGCCTCTGTAATGTCACCTGAAGTGTCTCTCTGTGGATCTCTGATGTTAATTGAAGGGTCTCTCTGTGGTTCTGTGATATCAACTGAGGTGGTTTCTCTGTGGCTCTATTAAGTCACCTGAAGTTCTGTCTGTGGCTCTGTGATGGCAACTGAAATGTCTCTCTGTGTCTCTGTGATGTCACCAGAAGAGTCTCTCTGTGGTTCTGTGGTGACACCTTAGTGTCTCTCTGTTGCTCTGTGATGTCATCTGAAGTGTCTCTCTGTGGATCTTGATGTCAAATGAAGGATCTCTCTTTGGTTCTGTGATGTCACCTGAATGTTCTCTCTGTGGCTCTGTGATGTCACTTGAATCGTCTCTCTGTGGATCTTGAAGTCAACTGAAGGATCTCTCTGTGGATCTTGATGTCAACTGAAGATTCTCTCTGTGGTTCTGTCATGTCACCTGAATAGCCTCTTTGGCTCTGTGAGATCACCTGAAGGGTCTGTCTGTGGCTCTGTGATTTAATGAAGGGTCTCTCTGTGGCTCTGTGATGTCACTGAAGGGTCTCTCTGTGGATCTCTGATGTCAACTGAAGGGTCTCTCTGTGGTTCTGTGATGTCAACTGATGGGTCTCTCTTTGGCTCTGTGATCTCACCTGAAGTTCTCTCTGTGGATCTGTGATGTCATCTGATGGGTCTCTCTGTGACTCTGTGATGTCACCTGAAGAGTCTCTCTGTTGTTCTGTGATGTCACCTGAAAATACACTCTGTGGCTCTGTGATGTCACATGAATTGTCTCTCTGTGGCTCTGTGATGTCACTGAAGGATCTCTCTGTGGCGCTGTGATGTCACATGAAGTTTTCTCTGTGGATCTGTGGTGTCAACTGAATTGTCTCTGTGTGGCTCTGTGATGTCACCTGAAGAGTCAATCTGTGTTTCTGTGATGTCACCTGAAAAGTCTCTCTGTGGCTCTGTGATGTCTCCTGATGTGTCTCACTTGGTTCTGGGATCTCAATTGATGTGTTTTCTGTGGCTCTGTGATGTCATTTGAAGGGTCTCTCTGTGGTTCTGAGATGACATCCTGTAGGGTCTCTGTATGGTTCTGTGATATCACCTGCAGGATCTCTCTGTGGTTCTGTGATGTCACCTGATGGGACTGTCTGTGGCTCTGTGATATCACTGAAGGGGCTCTCTGTGGTTCTGTGATGTCACCTGAAGTGTCTCTGTGTGGTTCTGTGACATCAGCTGAAAAGTCTCTTTGTGGCTCTGTGATGTCTCTTGGAGATTCACTCCTATGGCTCTGTGATGTAACCTAAAGGGTCTCTCTGTGGATCTCTGATGTCAACTGAAGGGTCTCTCTGTGGCTCTGTGATATCAACTGAAGGGTTTCTATGTTGCTCTGTGATGTCACATGAAGTTCTCTCTGTGGATCTGTGATGGCAACTGAAGTGTCTCTCTGTGTCCCAGTTATGTCACCAGAAGAGTCTCTCTGTGGTTCTGTGATGTCACCTGAGTGTCTCTCTGTTGCTCTGTGATGTAACCTTAAGGGTCTCTCTATGGATCTTGATGTCAAATGAAGGATATCTCTTTGGTTCTGTGATGTCACCTGAATGTTCTCTCTGTGTCTCTGTGATGTCATTGAAGCGTCTCTCTGTGGATCTTGAAGTCAACTGAAGGATCTCTCTGTGGATCTTGATGTCAACTGAAGGATCTCTCTGTGGTTCTGTGATGTCACCTGAATGGTCTCTCTGTGACTCTGTGCGAATACCTGAAGTGTCTGTCTGTGGATCTGTGGTGTAATGAAGGGTCTCTCTGTGGCTCTGTGATGTCACTGAAAGGTCTCTCTGTGGATCTCTGATGTCAACTGAAGGGTCTCTCTGTGCTTCTGTGATGTCAACTGAAGGGTCTCTCTGTGGCTCTGTGATCTCACGTGAAGTTCTCTCTGTGGATCTGTGATGTCAACTGAAGGGTCTCTCTGTGACTCTGTGATGTCACCTGGATAGTATCTCTGTGTCTCTGTGATGTTACATGTAGGGTCTTTCCAGTGGCTCTGGGATGTCACCTGATGTGTCTTTCCTGTTTCTCTGTGATGTCACCAATAGTGCCTTTCCTGTGGCTCTGTGACCTCACCTGAAGGGTCTTTCATGCAGTTCTGTGATATCACAAAAACTGACAATCCTGTGTCTCTGTGATATCTCCTGGAGATTCACTCCTATGCCTCTGTGATGTCAGCCGATGGGTCTCTCTCTTGGTTCAGTGATGTCACCTGAAGAGTCTCGAAGAGGCTTTGTATCGTCACCTGAATGGTCTCTCTGTGGTTCTGTGATGTCACCTAAAAAGTGTCTCTGTGGATCTGTGATGTCACCTGAAGCGTCACTCTGTGGCTTGTGATGTCACCTGAAGTTCTCTCTGGGATCTGTGATATCAACTGAAGGGTCTGTCTGTGGCTCTGTGATGTCACCTGAAGGGTCTCACTGTGGCTCTGTGATGTCACCAGAAGGCTCTATCTGTGGCTCTGTGAGATCACCTGAAGGGTCTGTCTGTGGCTCTGTGATGTCACTGAAGTGTCTCTCTGTGCCTCTGTGATGTCACTGAAGGGTCTCTCTGTGGCTCTGTGATGTCACCTGAAGGGTCTCTCTGTGGTTCTGTGATATCAATTGAAGTGTCTCTTAGTGGCTCTCTGATCTCAATTGAAGATCTCTCTTTGGATCTGTGATGTCAACTGAAGGGTATCTCTGTGACTCTGTGATGTCACCTGAAGAGTCTCACTGTGGTTCTGTGATGTCACTTGAAAAGACTCTCTGTGCCACTGTGATGTCACCTGAAGGGTCTCTCTGTGGATCTGTGACGTCATAGGAATGGTCTCTCTGTGGTTCTGTGATGTCACATTAATTGTCTCTTTGTGGCTCTGTGATGTCAACTGAATGGTCTCTCTGTGGCTCTGTGATGTCACCTGAAGAGCCTCTCTGTGGCTCTGTGAGATCACCTGAAGTGTCTCTCTGGGGCTCTGTGATGTCACTGAAGGGTCTCTCTGTGGCTCTGTGATGTCAACTGAGGGGTCTGTCTGTGGCTCTGTGATGTCACTGAAAGGTCTCTCTGTGGATCTCTGATGTCAACTGAATTGTCTCTGTGTGGCTCTGTGATGTCACCTGAAGAGTCAATCTGTGGTTCTGTGATGTCACCTGAAAAGTCTCCCTATGGCTCTGTGATGTCTCCTGATGTGTCTCCCATGGCCTGGGATGTCAATTGATGTGTTTTCTGTGGCTCTGTGATGTCACCTGAAGGGTCTCTCTGTGGTTCTGTGATGTCACCTGAAGGGTCTCTGTGTGGATCTGTGATATCATCTGGAGGATCTCTCTGTGGTTCTGTGATGTCACCTCATAGGACTCTCTGTGGCTCTGTGATATCACTGAACAGTCTCTCTGTGGTTCTGCGATGTCATATGAAGTGTCTCTGTGGGGTTCCCTGATATCACCTGAAAAGTCTTTCTGTGTCTCTGTGTTGTCTCCTGGAGATTCACTCATATGCCTCTGTAATGTCACCTGAAGTGTCTCTCTGTGGTTCGGTGATGTCACCTGAAAAGAATCTCTGTGTCTCTGTGATGTCACCTGAAGTTCTCTCTGTGGATCTGAAATGTCTTCTGAAGGGTCTCTCTGTGACTCTGTGATGTCACCTGAAGGGCCACTCTGTGGCTCTGTGAGATCACCTGAAGTGTCTCTCTGTGGCTCTGTGATGTCACTGAAGCGTCTCTCTGTGGCTCTGTGATGTCAACTGAAGGGTCTCTGTGGCTCTGTGATGTCACTGAAAGGTCTCTCTGTGGATCTCTGATGTCAACTGAATTGTCTCTGTGTGACTCTGTGATGTCACCTGAAGAGACAATCTGTGGTTCTGTGATTACCTTGAAAAGTCTACCTATGGCTCTGTGATGTCTCCTGATGTGTCTCCCTTGGCTCTGGGATGTCAATTGATGTGTTTTCTGTGGCTCTGTGATGTCACCTGAAGGGTCTCTCTGTGGTTCTGTGATGTCACCTGAAGGTTCTCTTTGTGGCTCTGTGAGATCACCTGAAGGGTCTCTCTGTGGCTCTGTGAAGTCACTGAAGGGTCTCTCTGTGGATCTCTGATGTCAACTGAAGGGTCTCTCTGTGGTTCTGTGATGTCAACTGAAGGGTCTCTCTGTGGCTCTGTGATCTCACCTGAAAAACTCTCTGTGGATCTGTGATGTCAACTGAAGGGTATCTCTGTGTCTCTGTGATGTCACCTGAAGAGTCTCTCTCTGGTTCTGTGATGTCACTTGAAAAGACTGTCTGTGGTTCTGTGATGTCACCTGAAGGGTCTCTCAGTGGCTCTGTGATGTCACATGAATGCTCTCTCTGTGGATCTGTGATGTCACATGAATGGACTCTTTGTGGCTCTGTGATGTCAACTGAATGGTCTCTCTTGGCCCTGTGATGTCACCTGAAGGGTCTCTCAGTGGCTCTGTGATGTCACATGAATGCTCTCTCTGTGGATCTGTGATGTCACATGAATGGTCTCTTTGTGGCTCTGTGATGTCAACTGAATGGTCTCTCTGTGGCTCTGTGATGTCTCCTGAAGGGCCTCTCTGTGGCTCTGTGAGATCACCTGAAATGTCTCTCTGTGGCTCTGTATTGTCACTGAAGGGTCTCTCTGTGTCTCTGTGATGTCACCAGAAGAGTCTCTCTGTGGTTCTGTGATGTCACCTGAGTGTCTCTCTGTTGATCTGTGATGTCACCTGAAGAGTCTCCCTGTGGATCTTGATGTCAAATTGAGGATCTCTCTTTGGTTCTGTGATGTCACCTGAATGTTCTCTCTGTGGCTCTGTGATGTCACTTGAAGCATCTCTCTGTGGATCTTGAAGTCAACTGAAGGATCTCTCTGTGGATCTTGATATCAAATGAAGGATCTCTCTGTGGTTCTGTGATGTCTCCTGGAGAATCACTCCTATGCCTCTGTAATGTCACCAGAAGTGTCTCTCTGTGGATCTCTGATGTTAATTGAAGGGTCTCTCTGTGGTTCTGTGATATCAACTGAGGTGGTTTCTCTGTGGCTCTATTAAGTCACCTGAAGTTCTCTCTGTGGCTCTGTGATGTCACCTGAAGTGTCTCTCTGTGGCTTGTGATGTCACCTGAAGTTCTCTCTGTGGCTCTGTGATGTCAACTGAAGGGTGTCTCTGTGGCTATGTGATGTCACTGAAGGGTCTCTCTGTGGATCTCTGATGTCAAATGAAGGTTCTCTCTGTGGCTCTGTGATGTCAACTAAAAGGTCTCTCTGTGTCTCTGTGATGTCACATGAATTTATCTCTGTGGATCTGTGGTGTCAACTGAATTGTCTCTGTGTGGCTCTGTGATGTTACCTGAAGAATCACTCTGTGGTTCTGTGATATCACCTAAAAAGTCTCTCTGTGTCTCTGTGATGTCACCTGATGTGTCTCCCTTGGCTCTGTGATGTTAACTGAAGTGTTTCTCTGTGGCTCTGTGATGGCACATGAAGCATCAATCTGTGGTTCTGTGATGTCTCCTGAAGGGTCTCTGTGTGGTTCTGTGATATCACCTGTAAGATCTCTCTGTGGTCTGTGATGTCACCTGAAGAGTCTTTTAGTGGTCATGTGATGTAACCTGAAGGGACACTCTGTGGCTCTGTGATGTCACATGAATGCTCTCTCTGTGGATCTGTGATGTCACATGAATGGTCTCTTTGTGGCTCTGTGATGTCAACTGAATGGTCTCTCTGTGGCTCTGTGATGTCACTTGAAGCATCTCTCTGTGGATCTTGAAGTCACCTGAAGGATCTCTCTGTGGATCTTGATGTCAAATGAAGGATCTCTCTGTGGTTCTGTGATGTCACCTGAATGATCTCTCTGTGGCTCTGTGAGATCACCTGAAGTGTCTCTCTGTGGTTCTGTGATGTCAACTGAAGGGTGTCTCTGTGTCTCTGTGATCTCCCCTGAAGTTCTCTCTGTGGATCTGTGATGTGAAGTGAATGGTATCTCTGTGAATCTGTGATGTCACCTGAAGAGTCTCTCTGTGGTTCTTTGATGTCAACTGAAAGTCTCTCTGTAGCTCTGTCATGTCACCTGAAGGGTCTCTCTGTGGCTCTGTGATGTCACATGAATGGTCTCTCTGTGGTTCTGTGATGTCACCTGAATTGTCTCTTTGTGGCTCTGTGATGTCACCTGAATTGTCTCTCTGTGGCTCTGTGATGTCACCTGAAGGGTCACTCTTTGGCTCTGTGATGTCACCTGAAGGTTCTCTCTGTGGCTCTGTTATGTCACCTGAAGTTCTCACTGTGATCTGTGATTTCAACGGAATGGTCTCACTGTGGCTCTGTGATGTTACAAGAAGGGTCTCTCTGTGGTTCTTGACGTCAGCTGAATGGTGTCTCTGTGGCTCTGTGATGTCAACTGAATGGTCTCTCTGTGGCTCTGTTATTTCATCTCAAGTGCCCTCTGTGGGTCTGTGAGATCACCTGAAGTGTCTCTCTTT